>NC_083314.1:69550605-69672742 GCF_963455315.2 Globicephala melas
GCCTACCTTTGCATTTCTGGGCAGATGGTCTCCTGCTACCCTATCCAATCCTACACCAAGCCCTACCCTCTAGCTATGCTGTGCTTTTTGTGGTTTCCTGAACATCTGCAGGGCTATTTCAACTTCTTTGCGCATGCTGTTTCCTCTAGCTGGAATGCTCTTTCCTGCCTGACAATTTCTTTTTTAACCTTCAAAATTCAGCTCTTACTGCATCTTTCCTAATGGTTTTTTCTAACCAGCATCCCTGCCCCACCACCTCCCCCAAAGCTGTTCCTTCTGACCCTCTCCACGTTTGCACACATGCAGCTGACTGATTTGCTTCTGGCTGCCACATGAGAGTATCTACCTCCCTTTGCACTCAACACATTATTTTGTCATTTTTTTAAATGCCAGCCGTCTCCAACTGAGTATGAGCTTTGGGGGGGGGGGCTAGGGTGATGTCATAAATTTGGGGGGGAATAGCCAATAAGTATTAATATGAATGAACATCTGAGGTTTGATATGTGTTGCACTCTGCTCTCATGAAATAAGAGGATGAGGGCCAAGGAGTCATGATGATTAATGGGCAAGAATCCTAGAAGGCATGGTTGTGAAGATTAGGCAAAATGTTGACCAACTCCTTGAACACTCATGGTTGTAAAGGATATGGCTATAAAGTGTGAGACTGTGAGAACAGTTTAGAGAAAAGAATAATGCCTCGAAGGACACTGGAAAGAGCAAGGTGCTCCTTGTTCTGTGGAGCTCTGTGATGGCTCCTTAGTAAGCCAGAAGCCCTGTGAACTGTATTGGATTCTCTCCAGAAGTCACCTTTCTTGCTTCACGGACAAGCTTTCCATTGATGCAGTTTTCTTCAAGGGAGGCTTGGCAAGTGCTTAAAAAGAGTGCCCTCACCTTGGCTCCAGAAATCCCACTGAGAGATGACACACAAAGAGAATAAAGATGGGCGGAGTACACAAACTTGCAATACTGGATTTGGGACAAGGGCTATTCATCTCTTCAGAATTCCCCGGGTTCTTCCAATGCATATTTAATGATATTAAAAAGAACATTTCCAGTCTTTGGAAAATGGAGAGCTTCCAAGTCAGCAATTTTCCTTTTGGTGTGGAAAGTGCCGAAGAAATAACTACACTTACCAGAGGTCCAAGAATTTCCCCTCAGCTTAAGAGAACTTGTCAAAAAGGCAACATGGTCCTTTTGTCTTTTCAGTAGAATCCTTGTTGAAAAACAGCACTCACATTGGAGCCATGTTTGGCTGCATGGCTCATGGCAAGACCAAGACCGGAATGGGGAGGATTTGGCTGAAATGGGGAGGATTTGGCTGGAATGGGGAGGATTTGGCTGAAATGGGGAGGATTTGGCTGGAATGGGGAGGATTTCTGTGGAGGCGTCCACACCCAGTTTGTGGATCTATTCCTGCAATGAGTTTACTAGGACTGAAACACAGTTAAATTCCTAAGCTGCTGCACGCAGTGACCTTTTAATGCATATGCTTTAGTCTGAAGGAAAAATCTGTGCAGGGAGAGCCTGAGAGCAGATGTTAGATGGAGCAGGGCAGAGGACAAGTGAATATAGCTTGGAGAGGAAGAAACACTATTTGGGGGAAAGCTCAACCAGAGACTGGGATTAACAGAGGGAAGTGTTTTAAGTGGTCCTAGGGGTACAAAGGGCCCATGCTTTCTTCTAACATACTCCAAATTCCTATTTGAAAACTGGCGATGATGACCACCCCCTTACCTTTTCGATTTCAGAAAATTTTTTGTTTACACAGGGAATTATCTTCTCCACTATTGCCACCACTTTTCTTCCTGGGACCCAGTTTAACCATTAAGTTCTATAATTCATGATTCTTCAGGAGAAAAAAGCAAAGGAGGAAGAAATATTAAGTATGGGCCAATTCCTTTTGCTTAGTTGAATTTTGGTCATGGTGGGAGTTTGTAGGGGATTGTAAGAGGTACATAGGATATTATAAGTGATAAGGGTTTTAGCTCTGTTCTAATCTTCCACCTTTACATTTTATAGATGGTTTCAGAAAAGTATATGACTTATTCAAGGTGA
This sequence comes from Globicephala melas, assembly GCF_963455315.2. Lineage (NCBI taxonomy): Eukaryota > Metazoa > Chordata > Mammalia > Artiodactyla > Delphinidae > Globicephala > Globicephala melas. The sequence goes on from NC_083314.1 coordinate 69,552,661, forward strand.
CTGAGTAAATACTGGCTGCACTTAAACTAGTCAGGGAAAATCTTGGACTCAGTATCCTGTAAGGTTTGCATTAGAACTTTAATTTGTATTGGCTTAGAGCATTCCACAGCAAGATGGCTTTGAGGAATGGGGTGAAGGGACCTACTCTGTCCCATTTGGGTAGTTGTTTCCAAAGCCAGACTTTGCATTCCCTTTGTCACACCCTGCTTCCTCCACTTCAGATGGGACAGCCCTGGCGATGCTAAAGGAAGATGTCATTACAAGTTCACCACTTACAGGGGGTGCTCTACTTTGGAAAAAGTCCCTTAAAAGCTCTCTTAGGTACCTGGTTGGTATTAGATCAGGAACACTGCTGCCCCTAAATTTCTCCCATGAAAGTAAAGGAAGTGATTAATCTATCTCCCCTCCCATCTTTGGGGTGTTGGGTTGAGGCTGTTTAAAGACCATATAGTTTTCAAGCAGCTTAGAATTCCTGCTCATTTCTCTCCCTTCCACCTTCTGAGCATCCCTGAAATCCAAGGTAGCTGTACAGGCTGCTATTCTGTCATGATGCACGTCTTCCCTACCTGATTCACCAAAACCCAGTGCCATGGTTGTGTCACCTGCCGAGTCTGCTACACCCTGCTCTTGCTTGCAAACAGAAACCTGGCTTTTGAGATAGCATAGCTCAGTGTGCTCACACACATACACACACATCTTTCCACAAGGCATGGCTCCTCCAACTTGCTTGACCCTCTTCTTCCAGGATCCCTTTAGGGGTTTGGGAATGGTAATTGCAGTTGTCCAGAATGAATCACAAAGATGGCTGTAACTGGGAGCTGTGGCTAGGGCCCAGGAGTGAGCTATCTGGAGGATCCTGAACCCTCTGCTCAGCAGCCAGGTATAGCTCTGTTGTGCAGGAGTAGAAGAAGGAAGGTGGTTAAGACACTTCACCATCCTCTTCCTTCTTCACCCTCAGAAGTTATTGAAGTTCTCCCACACAGGAAACTTTTCTCAAACTAGGGTTCTAAAGTGGGCCCGTGATATATTTTTAAGATATATCAAAAATATCAAGGGTTAGCAGGTGCTTCATCTGCAATATCAGGAGAGAGCTCATTATCATTGGGGTGGTGCTGGTACTTGTGAGAATTCATCAGAGGAGAAGCTGGAGAATCCCTTCTCCACCACACAGCTATTGAAAAGGTCTCCCTTCTTTGCCTGAGACAGACCATAAGCACCATGATCACTCCCAGGGCTGCCAGCTTATTTGCCTCTGGCCCACAGGATGACTGTGATTAAATTTCATTATAAGTTCAGTTTCCAGCTCTGGAAGTTTTGGGCTTTAGGTAGGCCATAAGCTTCAGCTCCATTAAAGGGTTTTGAGTAATGTGCACTGGTACTGAATCACAGTAGATTTTCACACATTCATAATTTCTCTTCTGAAGCAGCACATACTCACTGTTATCTCTGGATAAGAGGAGCAGGGAGAACGACAATGTAATTTAACTCCTTTCTTCTAAGAGATGAAAGCAATTTCTGACCTAATTTTTTAAGTATCCTGAACTTCCTTGAGGCCAAAGAAAAGCACACTGTCTTGAAAGGCTGCCATAAGGACCAAACAAAGAAAGGAAATCTATCTCCACAGCCCCCAGACTCCCCCCTCCAAGTACCTGTGAGCAGCACTGCAGGTAAGGGCCAGAGTTTGCTTCACTGTGCTAGGCCTAGTAGTATACGTAAAAATACAAATAATTATGCATATAAGAGAGTTGACTGAATCCTTTTATTATACTGGCTTAGTTTGTTACAAAACAGGTCATTTTGGTTCTCAATATGCCCTGAATTCCTTGTTAGTGAAACTAAGCAAGACCTTACTGGGCTTTCCCAGGGACAGGGAAAGACCCCTGTGTCCCTCCCCTCTTTTTTATAGAAAAGCTTTAGTATCCTAGACCTTCCTCCGTTCCAAAGGGCAAATTTAATCAGAGAAGTGAGAAAATGCAGAAACAAAGAAAGACAGTCAAACAAGACAAAATAATAATAGTTTAGCCATAAAACAAAGTCAAGGACCTTTAGTTCCTCCTCAAGGGCTATGGATACTATCCTGAGCCATACCCTTGAGTTGTTTTGCAAATATTAAAATCCCTGTCAGGGAAAGAAGTTAACTGCATGATGACCACCAGCACATATACCAGAGAATGGTTGGAATCAAAAGATTGATGGTGTTAACTCTTGAAATGCCACCTGGTTACCCCACCACTAACCAATGAGAAGAATGTCCATGAGCTAATCAGACACAACGCTCCCCCCAATGTTGCCTTAAAAACACTTCCCTGCGAATCATAAAGGAGTCTGGGTCTTTTGAGCATGAGCTGCCCATTCTCCTTGCTTGGCCCCATGTTGGGCACCTTGCAATAAAGACTGTACTTTCCTTCACCACAACCGAATGTCAGCAGATTGGCTTTGCTGGGCATCGGGCAAGTGGACCTAAGTTTGGTTTGGTAACTTTAGGAGGATGTCTAACTCACGTGTCAGTTTCAAATCACAGACAACAAATAAAGGTTAACAATGAAATTGAGTTTCCAGAGGAAGCACAAACCCATTTAAGATTTGGAGGAAAAACTTAAAAAGCTCTTCCTAGATCTATGCCAAGCCAGGGATAAAACAGACAGGAAACCTGATATTTCAATGAGTGACCAAGGAAGCCCAAATGATGGAGCCTACACCCCATACTCATACCATTCAATATCTCAAGCCAGATTTACGTTTGAGTAATTGATTTTCCAAACACCTAAATGCAGCAGGGCATTTTCAGCTGGGGTCCACATGATCTTTATTACCCCTCTTCCACATATATTTCCTTCTCAGTTAAGTCTGCTTCTGTTGGTAGACATGGGAGTTTTTGCTGTGTAATGGAATAGAGGGAGAAATTTCAGTTAGAGAAACAGGGGCAGGGGAAAGAGAGAGAGAAACAGAGAGGATGGTGTAGAATCTTTTCCTTTATTTCTTCATCCTTAAGAAGGCATACTCTAACTTCATCAACTAAGATTTGCTGTTTTATAGTCAAGCGATATTACTACCTGTAAGGAGGCACTCTAGCAAAATCTATTTTTTTTTTTTTTTGGCTGTGTTGGGTCTTTGTTGCTGCACGGGCTTTCCCTAGTTGCGGTGAGTAGGGGCTACTCTTTCTTGTGATGCACGGGCTTCTCATTGCAGTGGCTTCTCTTGTTGTGGAGCATGGGCTCTAGGCACACTGGCTTCAGAGTTGTGGCATACAGGCTCAGTAGTTGTGGCTCACAGGTTCTAGAGAACAAGCTCAGTTGTTGTGGCACATGGGCTTAGTTGCTCCGCAGCATGTGGGATCTTTCTGGACCAGGGCTCGACCCGTGTCTGCTGCATTGGCAGGCGGATTCTTAACCACTGTGCCACCAGGGAAGTCCCACAAAATCTATTCTTATCTTTCCATTTTGCAGGAGGCCTAGAAAGAAGGAGGACTCCATGAAGGTCAGACAGCTCCTCAGTCAGAAACCAAAGTTAAAAGCATCTTCAGATTTCTACTTGTGAGCCCTCTCTAAGGCAGCATCTCTCTTCTCAGGTGCATTTACAACAGAAATAGGGACTCTTATAGGCCAGAAAATCCTTCAAGCTCCAAAGAAATGAAATAAAAACTATGGGAGTTCAATTAGTGACAGAATAAGGCAGAGACATTCGTATTCTGTCTACACTAATGCAATTTAGTAGCTTCTTAACGTGCTGGTGAAATGGCAGCAAAACCCTCTGGAACAAATTGTTCTGTCTCTACCCCTCTTCCACTCCACCCCTCCCCTGGGTGTGGGTGTCTGCAGCTGTGTGTGGACCACCTGGGTGTGGGTGGCTGTAGGTGTGTGTTGCATGCTCACCACTCATTCTCTATTTAGTGTTATTAGAAACTCCTTTCTTTCATAGTCCCTACTCCAACAGGGGTGTTAAGGAAGGTGAACCCCAGCCTCTGAGTCAGGACCCTTCACACTAATGTTTAATTGACTATGGATTAAAAGATGTGTGTTTTTACAAAACCAAAATATATACGGCCTGAACTAGAAAACAGCATTTTTGAACCCCACAAATTCTAATAAATTTCATACAAGGTGAGTAGGGATGAAATAACAGATGTGCAGCCAACTAGTTATTTCTACTTGATGGTCTCACCACTCCCTCTCCAAACCAAAACTGTTCAGTGTTAGTAAAGCTAATTTGATCTGAGTTGCTATGGGAACAGAGAAAGAAGTTGCTAGAAATGCAATAATAACTGCTGTCATCTGAAAGGGCAGCTCTCTACTTCAATATCCTCCCATATGTTTGCATTAAGCTGGTATTAGCAAATGGGTTTCAAAAGTCATTCTCATGCAAATTGCTGAGAGGAAAACTTGAAGTGCTGGATGTTGCTCTACTGAGCTGATTTGCTAAAGGAAAAAATTTCCACTGTTGTTTCTGGATTTGAATTCTTTTTGCAGTCCCGTACGACTGGGCGGCCTGGCAGAGGATCCAAACATTCACCTCTCTCCAAACACGATTCTCTCACAGTCTGGGTCAGGCTAGAAGCTGCACATTTGCATGTGGTCAGAGTGTACAGCTTGGTTTTGCGTGCTTGACAGACACTGGAAACTCCACCCACCGGCATCTTTACTCAGTGAAATGCTTATAGTTTAGAGGAGGTAGTGGGGGAAAGGGTGCCCATGGATACAGGGTTCAAAGAATCAACAGAATCAGAATCACAAGCCTGAAGAACAGCCTTTGGGGATCAACTGGCCCCTTGCTATTCAACATATGGCCCATGCACCAGCAGCATTGTCATAACCTGGGAGGGGGTTAGAAATGTGGAATCTCAAAGTCCACCCCAGACTTACTGGATCAAAATCTACATATTAACAAGATCCCTAGGTGATTAGTTTGCATATTGAAGCACTGTTCTGGTCCAACTTCTTAATTTTACAGATAAGGCGACTAAAGTCCTGAAAAAGAGAAGTGACTTGCCCAAGTTCTTGCTGAGGACCAGTAACAGAACCAGAACAAAATTCCATTATCTCTAAGGGTGAGACTTTTGCCACTACTCCACACAGCTTCTCAGAGGTTGTGGTTGGGGCAGGATGTTAGAAGTGGCATCTATGAATTTCTAGCCTTGTCCCTAGTTGTACGCCATCCTAGGCAATGTCCCTTCCAACCTTAAATTTGCATGTATTGCTGGTCCTGGTGTACCCAGATTGGCCAGTTTGAACACCAATTTTGGGAGTGCTCCACTGGCCTATGAAAGTAGCTGGTAACAGTTCCATTCAAAACTGAAAGGAGGGCTTCCCTGGTGGCACAGTGGTTGAGAGTCCGCCTGCCGATGCAGGGGACACGGGTTCGTGCCCCGGTCCGGGAATATCCCACGTGCCGAGGAGCGGCTGCGCCCGTGAGCCATGGCCGCTGAGCCTGCACGTCCGGAGCCTTTGCTCCACAACAGGAGAGGCCACAACAGTGAGAGGCCCGTGTATCACAAAAAAAAAAAAAAACTGAAAGGAAAGGCTAGCTCTAGTCTTTGCCCTTCCTCTCTCCTCTCTCAAGGTCCCTATTAGGGGACAATGGATAAGTCATTGTGAATTACTCTAAACAGGAACACTTCTCTCATTTTCTGAAAGCTGGAGGCAAAGCTTTTTCCAGATAATAATATGAATAAACAAGTGAAAATGACAAGCACGTAAGGAGGTGTCAAATGCTTTCTGCCTTCTCAGGACTCACAAAGCAATGCTCTCTCTAGGCTGGAGCAAGTCTGGTTTTGTTTTTCATGTTTCCTGTATGAATCAGTTGGGTATCGGTGGGTATACACTGTCATTGTTTTTGCCCCTCCCCTAGCACCCCTACTGCATCTCACCCAAAGATGAGTCTATTAGAAAGTGACATGTACCCTGTTTCTGCATACTAGAGCTGCCTGAGAACATAATAATTTCCTGTAATTCTCAAAGGCTGGCATAAGCTTTGCTTCCTCATTTTTATTGCCCCATTTCTCACACACATTTCTGCATTGACTGTTCTAGCCTAGTTAATCATCACACTATTCCCTGCACACAATTTATTAATTCCCGGTTCCCTACTTTTGTTCTAGTCATTTATTTCTGATATCTATTGCTCCATAACAAATCATCCCAAAACTTAGTGGCTTAACACAAGAAAATTTTATTATCTCTCATGGTTTTATGGGTTCCCTAGGTCTGCAACTGCATATTTATACTTCACATCAAGTCTGTTGGGTCTGTAGGCATCTGCTGTTTTGACTGGCAGCAGCATTCAAGATGGGTCATTGTATAAGCCTTGGCAAAGGTGGATGGAGAGCTGGGCTTTTTGGAGTGTTGGTAGAACTGGCCATGCCCCCCTCCCCTCTCTCCTCTCTCCCTGTGGCTTCTCCAAGTCTTCTTGCTGGTAGGGTAGGCTTTTTCCATGGTGACTCAGAGCTCTCCAAACCACAAAATTAAAGGCACCACACCTTTTTAAGGCTTAGTTCCTGAACGGACACAGCACTACTTCCACCATATTCTGTTGGTTAAAGTGAATCACAAGGGAAGTGCAGACTCTAGCAACCACAGGGTTCTCACAAAGCCCTCTGGAAACACCCAGTTTCCTTCCTTTTGCCAATGGCTGTATCTTACCTTCTTCAAAACTAAGAGTTTTTACAGGTGAATTTCAAGAGAGTCTATCGATATTCAGAAATTGTATTTTTACACAAATTTTGAGTCTTGATGCATATGTACACTTCTCTGAGGTAGGAGCCCATGCTTTCATCAGATTCTCAAAGGGATCCTTGATCCAGAAAAGGCTACATCACAGGAAATCCTATACATCCTTCCAAGAGTGAGTCACATCTGATTCTACATACCATCTGCTCAATATTTATGCCTTGATGTGAGTCTCTGGAGGATACATTGTAAGTGTTCATAGTGTATCTCATTAACTAATTTTGAAATTCTACTCGGCAAGAATCATATCTGTTATTTATTCCCAGAATCCCTAGTTTTTAACACAGTCTTTTAAAAGGATAGATGCCATATGAAGGTTGCAGGTTGATTTCCTATGAAGGATTTTTCTGGATCTTGATGTAAGCAGAACATAGATGTAACACCAACCACCACTAGCATCTTTCTTATTGACTATTTGTGTCATTCTTCTCAGCGTAAAAAGCTTTCATCTTTTTATTTTATACTTATCTAATCTGATTCTACAAGTTCAGTGGAGCAGATGTTATCATAATGTTATTTTGCACTAAGGAAACTGAGGCTTGCATAATCTGTCTCAAGAACTTAGAGCTAGTTAGAGAACAAACAAGTGCTGAAGCCCAACTTTCCTGATTTCCACTCTCCCAGGCTGTGTGGCATAAACCTCAGTGATGAGTAGGAGGAATGACAAGAGAGACAATGTGAAAAGCTAGAAGGGTAAGAATTCAGACTTTTGGAGCAGAAAGGTAACTCTGGAAATTGGCAAGTGGAATATAGTTTAGTCTTCCTAAGAAAAACCAGAGATGGTATTGTGTATGGACAGAGCTGACTTCCCATCCCTTTTCTGCTCCATCCTGGCTATGAGGCCTTGAAATGTCACTTCACCTTTTTGTGCCCCAATTTTCTTAGCAGTCAAGCCAGTGGAATGAACTAGAATAGTGGTTCCCATACTAACTGGACGACAGAATCACCCAGCTTCTTAAAATTATACATGTCCAACTCCTACCTCAGAGATATGGAGTATAAGTCAGCAATTGATATTTCTAAAAATCTCCTAGGTGGTTCTGATGATCTTGGGAACCCTGTACAAGATAACTTACAAGATTCCCTTCAGTCTAGTGACTTGAGAAATGTAGAAACCCTGGTGTGGTAGGAAGTGGCTAGCTGTGCACCAAACCCATTTCCTTTTCCTTCTAGACACACAGCTCGTTGGGTTTGGGCCTAGATGGGCCTAGATTATTTCCCAACTTCCCTGCCTTAGCTGCGCTTAGATGTGACCATGTGACTGATTTCTGGTCAGTGAAATTTTGCCTAGTCCACAGAACTCTCCTGGGACACCCTCCACTTTTTATTTCCCCTATCTGCTGACTATCGCTCTTCCCCAGTAGTCAGTGCCCAAGTCAACCCTGGAAGCCATGTATTAAAGGTGGAAGACATTCTGTTGGCCTGGGTCCCTGATTGACTTGTAGAGTTCCTCTGCAACCAACTGGGACTTTTAATGAATTAAAAAAAAGACTTGTGATATTTTAGTATTTATTTGTTACAGCAGCTAGTAATTAGTTACCTTAACTAATACACAAGAGCATCTTAATATAATCAAATTTTCCTTAATAACTGTTTTGATTTGCATTTCCCTGATGATTATTGACGTTGAACCTTTTTTATGCACCTGTGGCCATTTGTATGTCTTCTTTGGAAAAAAAATATCTGTTCAGGTCCTTTGCCCATTTTTTAATTGGGTTATTTATTTATTTATTTGTATCATTAAGTTATATAAGTTTCTTATATATTTTGGTTATTAACCTCTTATCAGATACGTGGTTTGCAAATATTTTCTCCCACTTTGTAAGTTGCTTTTTCATTTTATTAACCATTTCTTTGATTTGGGGCCTACCAAGCCTCCACAATTCCTTTATATCGATCTATCTATCTATCTATCTATCTATCATCTATCATCTTCTATCTACATCTATTTATCTACACATCCTGTTGGTTTTGTTTCTCTGGAGAATCCTGACTAGTTCAGTATCCTTGGTGCCTATTGTAATGTGTGGCCCATGGTAGATACTCAATAAATGTATGTTTGAATTGATGAAATAGCTCATTAATTAACTGTACGACATGGGTGACAGCTGGTATTAGAGCCTTAAGAGGAAGTGGGCAATAAATGGAATGAAAGAGTCATGGGTGAGTCTATGGGATACCCTTGATCAGGAATCAGTTCCAAGGTTCATATGCCTCCACCCTGATAGTTTGGGCCCAGAAAGTTTGCCACACGCCCTCTAAGCTTCACCTCAAAAGCCCTGGCTTGGTATCACATCAGAATCCTGGGGTTAGGCTCTAGATTCCTGTACATCAGTTTGCAACCATGTCCCTGTAACTTTCACTACATGGCTGTACCTACCTGAGTGAGTTTCTCTGTTGGTACTTCCCACTTTAATTCTCTATAGGGCTGGAAACTTGATCAATTCTGTCATCTAGGCCCAAACCCAATGTCTAGGTCTTCAAGTCTTTTTCTTCGGTGGATTTCCCTCCTCCCAATTCCCTTAGCCACTAATTGGGATTCTTAATTAACCCACATGGACCCTCAATCCAAACCAAAAGTCATTATCTACCAGGAGGTAAGTAATGAGACTGGATATCTCATGTCTTCTCAGATCAATTTGATTCTGTATCAGCATACTTCTGAATTTGAGCAAAGGTTGCTAACACAGCTCTTTGGACACTGTAATTTAAAATACTGACCTCTCTTTAGGGAATCTCAATTCCTCCACTATAAAAGGAGTCCTCTCTGGGCCTTGGGATTGATATGGTCTAAGCCGGTGGTTCTCAACCTTTAGTAAACATGAGAATTATTTGGAGAGTTTATTAAACAACAGGTTGTAAGCCCCACTGCAAGAGCGTCTGGTTCAGAAGGTGGGGACTGTGGATTTGCATTTTTTGTAAGTTTCTAGGTAATGCATATGCTACTGCTATGGTATGGGGACTACATTTTGAGAGACCCTGATCTAATCTGTGGACACATATGATAATAAAAATTTATCTGAGCCTACAGTTTCCATTTATATTCTGTTCAGTAATGTCCAGGGTATGATGTCATCCATTTCTGTTCTGTACTTTTTACCCAGAAGAGAGAAGTTAGCAATCCCATCCCCCCATCCTAACCAAACAAACACACCACACTTAGATACTCCTCTCTTTTCCAAAAAGAAGGAGAGACTCCTGGCAGTCAAATGCCATATCAGCCCTCTACTTTTCATTGCTATTAGAAAACTATGATGGAAGAGTTAAGCAGAAAGGTCAATAGAGTGGACTTTCCAGAATGGGGAAATGAGTGTAAATGTTACCCCCTTGCCTCTGACATGAAATGGTTGACTGTATCAGAATTTGACAATTGTGCTCATGTCAGATTATTTGGTTCTTAATAATAATTTAACCAAATATATCAAGAGTTAATTTTCTTAAATATTACATCCAAACACACTTATGCACCTGGAACTAATTTTATGCACCTGGAACTAATTTTATTGCCAACGCTGTAGAAGAGAAGGGTTTCTTTATTCCTTAATAAGCATATTTAGTTGCCCTCTTATTTTTCTAAAACTAGGGCTTGCAAATCCCTGTATTTGAATTTTTAAAATTTCCTGAAAGTTTTTTCAGAGGCTTGTAGACTGATAGACTCTTCACGAATAAAAAGGAGGAAGTGAAATGGGTCCAGTGACACGCCATTATGGGACTTTTCCTTTTCAGGCTTAAGGTCATCTTGCAGTGCACAGAGTATGCTTTAGGGGTAGTTATTGTCCCTTGCTCCTTTAAGGGCTCAGACTATCACGAGACTGTTGATTTATCATTTGCATTGTATTTATCATTTGCATTGGGAAAGGTTAATGTATTCCTTCCAAATATAAGCTTCTGTTTATGCAAAAGCATGTCTCTCCCATTAGCCCTGCCAGAGCTCTGGTCCAAGCTTAGATTTGAAAGCTGATGAATTCAGGTAGACATTAAAGGATTTCTGGGGCAGAACATGCTCTGTTAATGCAATAGGCAGAAGTCTTATGTAGTCAAAATCATCTGGAAGTGAATTGGTCTTTATCAAGTAGAACATTTAGATTACTATTAAATGTTCCTGCACATTAGCGGAATGGCAGTTCTGCCAGATATTTATTCAAGCAGGGACTCTTCAGTCTCTCTTATGTAGGCATCTAGGACAAGGGAGTCTGCCAGACTTGTATGATTGCTTGTTAACAGAGCTGTCAGCCAGCTCAGAATGATTTGTGGTCCTTCATCACACAGGTCCCTTTCCAACAGTCCATGGATAGAGACAGGGGGCAAAGGAGCCTGACACACACTTTACAGATGGGAAAACTGAGGCATGGTGGAACAGAGATGATTTCAAAGCATCAGTTATGATTTAAGATAGAGCCAGCTTCCATAATTTTTGTCAGTTGTCTCTGACAATAAGGATTTGAGAACATGGTCACTTTAAAGGCATGTAGTGAAATCCACTCAACAAAGTAAGAAACTAAGGTTTATGGAAATTAATTCACAGTGCTTAAGACATATGGCTGGTTAGAAGTAGAGTCTGGACTAGACCTAGCTGTCTTGACTTCTAATGCAGTGCATAATCATCATTTTTCTTTCTCTGGGCTCAGAAAATGACCACGTGAAAGTTATTCCCAGTCACGAGAAGGCCTACTTTATAATTAAACAGACATCTTTATGATGTGATTTAAAGAAGTGCTGGGTAAAACCCTTGCCCCAAATACCTATCCTAATGCTTCTTAGTTCATCACTGGAGTTTTACCCTTGAGGTCTCAAGGCCTTCTGTTCTCATGTCTCTTTATGCCAAAACTTGAGGAAACCCAAGTCTTATCAACTCTTACCTTAATCCCTGTTAATAATCCGTTTAAAGAGCAAGACTCTAAAGGAATAAAATTGGGACCAATGAGGGACACCCAATCAGAGCCCAAAAATATATAAGTGGGGCCCAAACAGACTCTTCAAGTTCTGTCAGGATTGAACAGCTCTTCCCTGGTTCAAGCCCAGGAACTTCATGGGATGTGAGAGTCCCTGAGCAGAGCTTACTGTAGACAACTCTCTCCCCCTACATATTCACATACATCCTAGGGTGTAAACTGGTTAAATTATTATCAGGGATATCAAGGGAAAACACTTGCCACTAAAGAGCAACGTGAGCTGTGGATGTGGAAAAAAGAGGGCAGTCTTTTGCTGAAGGAGCTTGACAAGGTGTTTATAGACTATTCAATTCTGTTTTACTACAAATTAACTAACTCCTCTTTTCCCCAGCTGGATGCCTCTCTAAATCCAGTTATCTACAGCAAAAGTGTCCCATCAAGTCACAGCACACAGCATCACCCCAACTGGCTATATGTTGGATTTGCTGGGCACATGAGTGCTCACATATTTCTATAGGATGGATCAGGATGTTAGGGACACCTTTCTCTTTCTGATTAAGTCCCCAAGCATTCTAAACATTGAGATGACAGTGTAAGAGGCAAAGTCAAGTAATAATATAAGCATAGGAATATAGACCTGGATTCAAGTCCAGAATCCTCAACTTATTAACTTAGTGATCTCACTCATGAACTTCCTTCAGTTAATTCTTATAAGCACTTAAAATATCAGTCACTGTTCTCAGTACTAGTGCCCAAATTGACATATCTCTGTTTTCTCATGTGTAAAATGGAAATCATTTATCATTTTATTATCACTTTGCATTACCATCTAGGGATTAAATGAAGTAACGTGACATCTTGATCTATAGTAGGCATACAGTAAGTGATAGCCATTATTTTGGTTGGGCACATTATTTCACCCTTAAAAGTGTGCATGTGTGTGTGTGTGTGTGTGTGTGTGTGTGAGCGAGAGAGACAAAGAGAGAACAGAGAGACAGAGAGAGATAAGGGATGAAACTATCAGAGGAGATATTTGTGGACCCTCCATCAAATTGTCTTCTATGCCCAGGTTGAACATTTATTTGGCAGAAGCCATTAAATAATTCTTTCTAGATCATTGAAGACTATTTTCTATTCCATTATTATCACATGTGATTAACCAATCTGAAAGCCCAAATTGAGGATTTCAATGGGATTGAACTCACTTCCAGATCCCTTGGGCTCTTAATGACTTTGTTTCTGAAAATGGGGACCCAGCCTGCTCATTTCCCATCATCTGACTCTCTGGTTCTTACTATTAAGTAATGAAACAACCTGGGAAAACACCTGTGATTCTGGTCACAGGCAGAAGACATCTGATTCCTTCTTGTTTGGATCACTTTCTCAGCATCCAGTTGATTTCCAGGAGCATATCTCTTCCAGGATGTGCAAGACCCTGGGACAGAGTATTCTCTCTCATCACCCTGCTAATGAGGTAAGTGCAGCAAGTTAGGAGGCAGCTACAGCAATAACAACAAGCACTCCAACATGCATTTCCTCTAATTATCCATGTTTGTATTCTTGCCAATTTGAGAGAGATTTCTGTGATGAAGCAAGGTCCCATTGCTTTTCCTCTCCTCTCCTAACTCCAGCCTTCTAAGGAATATCTATAACATTACCTCCTCTACTGGCAGGTTTTTGCCACTAATTAAACCATTTTTTACTGAAGGCATTGTGGGCTAACGTGACCATCTGGATCCCATCTGCTGGCCTTGCAGAGACCTAGAGGGCAGAGTGGGGGGCCAGAGTTTATCACTGACCTTCATCTCTGATACTTTGCATCTTAGTGAGAAGGTCAGAGATAGAGAGGACACTATTAAATAAATGTCACTTGTGGGGCAGGAGAAGCTCTCCTGGCATTTTTATATGTAATCAATTAATACAAGTTTTTACAATAGTCTAATGTCATGTAGATCCTAAGGGTGGTATAAAAACGATATATGGCATGGGGACTGGCAGACAGAGAGAGAAAAAGAATAAGCGCAAAGCCTCTATGAACAAGGACAAAGCCTCCGAGAACAAGAGGATCTGTGTGGTTTTGCTGCTATGCTCCCTATTGGGCACCTTGTAGAATATATTGTAACAAGAGTTTTACAATATATATTCTTTATTAACACCTATCAAATGCCGCATAATTCTCATAGATTTCTTTAATCCTGTAAACCTAAATGTCAGCCCCTGACTGTCTTTCAGTTCTCCAGCTTGATGAATGCTTGTCTTAACATTAAGAAAAAATGACTTGAATATCTATCTTAAGTCTATCAGGAAATTCAGTCCTTCTCAGTATCTCTAAGGATCCTTGAGGTGTTTCTATTTCTTCCTGGTTCTGAGTTCCTTTTCCCAAATAATGTATTTGCTATTGTCTTGCAGTTTATTATGAAAATTAGCAAAAGTATGCAAAAGAAAAGAGTAACAAACTGTTAGGGGTCAATCACCTAGCTTCAGCAATGGCCAATTCTTGGCTAAATTGATTTAATCAATATCCCCCACTTCCTACCCTAACTGAGTCATTTTAAAGAAAATCCCAGCCATAAGATTATTACCAGAAATAGTATTGTATATATGTATAAATATAATATATATATATGTATATATATAAAATGTTTTATTCAATGTGTATGGTGAACAGACTCTAAGGTGGCTCCCTTGATTCCCATTTCCTGGTGTTCACACCCTTGTGTGATCCCCTTCCCTTGAGTGTGGGCAGGATATATGATTTAATTCTAATCCACAGAACATGGCCAAAGTGACAGATTGTACATGATTAAATAATGTAAGATTATAATATCCATCTTCCTAGGAGACTCTCTCCCTTGCTGGCTTTGAAGATGCAAGCTGCCATGTCATGAGCCTTCCTGGAGAAAGGGCCATATGGCAAGGAACCAAAGGTGGTCTCCAGCTGACAGCCAGCAAGACACTAAGACCCTCAGGTCTGGTGACTTGCCAGGAACTGAATTCTGACAACATTTACATAAGCTTGGAAATGGACCTTACCCCAGGGGAGCCTGAAATGAGACTCCATCCCTGGTGGACACCTTCATTATAGCCTTTCAGAGAACCCAGCTGCTGTATTCATATTTGACCTACAGAAACTGTGAGACTATAAGTGCATGTTGTTTTAAGCCTCTAAATGTGTGATAATTAACACATTATCATATATATAGCACTAGTTAAATAATACAGTATGCATCTCTAAAAGATAAAGACTTCTTTTTTATCACCACAATAACATTACCACATCAAAAGATAATTCCTTAATGGCTTTCCTTGATGACATCTTTCCTTAATGTGATTAAGTATCCAATGCTCTCCAAATTTCCCCAATTATAATTTTCTTATACAGTTGATTTATGACAATCAGGATTTAGAGTCCACATGTTACTTTTGGTGGTAATGTTTCTTAAATCTCTTTTATTTTGGGGATTACCTTTCCCTCTTTTTTTCTTTTCTTGACGTTTATTTATTGAATAACTGGGTCATTTGTCCTATACAGTTTCTCACTTTTGGAATCTTTAAAGCTAATTGCTTCTCAGCAGTGTTAACATGGTCCTTTAGCCCCTATATTTCCAGTAAATTGACTCAGAGGAATGATCATATTCTGATTTTTTTTTTTGAGGGTGTAGGATTACTTCCTACATAATGCTGTGTATGTTTGACTGCATCATCTGGGGAAATCATAATGTCTAGAATCCACTTTTTTGTGATGTTAAGAAAAATCACTGGGTTCAGGTGTTGTCAGCTTGATCCATCCATAATAGTTTTTTACCAACATTTTATTTAAGAAGTTTAGCTGCCATTGATGATCATTGCCTAGATTCATTATTGCATTATGGTCACAAAACAATAAAAATAAATTATTGCTCTTCACTCCATCTCTTTCTTTTTTCATGTACTTCTCTTTCCTGCACCACTTTGCTCTCTCTATAGGATACCATCCCAGTGCCTTCATTTCCCATAATCCTATTGACTCAACGTTGTGAGTGTGTAAAACTTCAATGAAAGTTCAGGGTAAGATTGGTGGAAGAGGAGTTAAATTGCAGTTCAGCAAAGCAAATAGCTTAAAATTAGAAATTAGGTATCTCTGTTCTTAAAGCCTTTGCTGTTACCTTATTCAATGTTTAGTGATGGTCTCAACCTATCAATAACCAGTGTTGTAGTTGGACCAGCCCTTGTGGTTCTGATAATATTTGAAAAATGCCCTTCAGCAGTAACCATCAGGAAACATTGAAAAAATAGAGGTTTATTGCTTACAAGGCTTGGGGCCACACAGCAAGGTCACAGGTAGAGAGAGCTAGAGAATGCACATGGGCTTGGGGTTCTACTTTTATTGGATTTGACTGTAAGGGAATAGAGTTTCATGGACTCACTCTTTTTTTTTATTGAAGTATACTTCATTTACAATATTAGTTTCAGGTGTACAAGATAGAAATTCAATGTTATTATAGATTATATTACTTTGTTTAAAATTATTATAAAAATAACTATATTACCTGTGCTGTACAATATATTCTTGTATTTATTTTACATATAGTAGTTTGTACCTCTTAATTCCCTACCCCTATCATGCCTTTCCCCCTTCTCTCTCCTATCTGGCAACCACTAGTTTATTCTCTATATCTGAGAGTCTGTTTTGGTTTTGTTACAGTCATTCGTTTGTTTCATTTTTCAGGTTCCACATATAAATGGCATGTTATCATACAGTATTTGTCTTTCTCTGTCTGACTTATTTCATTAAGCATAATACCCTACAGGTCCATCCTTGTTGTTGCAAATGGCAAATTTCATTCTTTTTTATGGTTGATTAATAATCCATTGTATACATATACCACATCTTCATTATCCATTCATTGGTCGATGGACACTTAGGTTGCTTTTATAACTTGTTATTGTAATTAATGCTGCTATGAACATTGGGGTGCATGTGTCTTTTCAAATTAGAGTTTTTGTTTTCTTTGGATATATGCCCAGGAGTGGAATTGCTGGATCGGGAAAGGACAGTCTCTTTAATAAGCAGTGCTGGGAAAACTGGACAGCTACATATGAAACAATGAAATTAATACAATTTTTCATGCCATATACAAAAAGAAACTCAAAATGCATTAAAGACCTAAATGTAAGACTAGAAATCATAAAAATCCTAGAAGCAAACATAGGCAGAACACTCTTTGACATAAGTTGTAGCAACTTTTTTTTTGGAACTGTCTCCTAAGGCAAAGGAAACAAAAGCAAAAGTAAACAAATGGAACCTAATTAAACTTAAAAGCTTTGCACAGCAAAGGAAGCCATCAACAAAATGAAAAGACAACCTACTGAATGAGAGAAAATATTTGCAAATGATACAGCCGATGAGGGTTAATATCCAAAATATATAAACAGCTCATACAACTCAATATCAAAAAACAAACAACCCAAACAAAAAAAGGGGCAGAAGACCTGAACAGACATGTTTTCCAAAGAAGACATATGAAAAAGATGGCCAACAGGCATATGAAAAGATGCTCAACGTTACTAATCATCAGATAAATGTAAATCAAAACCACAGTGAGATATTACCTCACACCTGTCAGAATGGCTATCATAAAAAAGACCACAAATAACAATGTTGGTGAGGATGTGGAAAACAGTGAACCCAAGCACACTGTTGGTGGGAATGTAAATTGGTGCAGCTACTATAGAAAACAGTATGGAAGTTCCTCAAAACATTAAAAATAGAACTACCATATGATCCAGATCACTCTTTACTGGTGAATTTAAATCTTAAAAGTGGGAAATTAAAACACAGAAAGAGAAAAAAAAAAAACCAAGTAGTTCAAATGGTCAGTTTTTGAAATCAACCAAGATGTCTTAAAAAAAAAAAAGGGAACCTCAGTGTGGGCATGTTGCTGGCAAGGTGTTTATTTGAGATAACTTTTTTCGAAGTGGATGCCTTTTTGAAATCAATGTCTCAGCAATTAAATCTTAATCAGGCACTTGCATTACACACACACACACACACACACACACACACACACACACACACACACACCAACAAAAAAAAACTGTCAGGACTTAAACTACAATCCACCCTGTGATGCCCAAGCATTAGAGTCAATGGTGAGGACACTAAGTGCCTGGGTAGTTGATATGCTAAAAGCTGGGGTAGGGCATGCTGTAACCTAACCTATAACCTATTTATACATCTAAATAGATTATAGTAGCAAATTTTGTAATAATTATACAGGCAATAGTCTGAAGTCCAGTCTGTAGTCATTGTTCCAAACTTGAAAACTAAGTTAGTGATCTCAGGGGCCGTAGGAATCTAATCAAAGATTTGGGTAACATTGTGGAATATTTTAACATCTTGGGTCATCTGGTGTGAGTAGGTTTGAACCTGTCCTGAGTTAGTGGATCACTCCATATCTCACTGAACCAATCTCTTAATTCTGAGAATAGGTCAGTCTGGTTAAACTTGTGTCTCACTTCAGAAGGCAGTGATGCAGGTGGGCTCCCAAAGTTAGGCATATATGGTAAAGTATTTACTTCAGGTTATTTAATAAGAGGCATTTCTATGGAAACAAACAAACAAACAAACAAAAACAATGGTTAAATGATTGGAGCAGACCATAATCCCAGTTTCTGAGTTCTGAAGGCAGCCAGTTGAGAAGATTTTTAGATGCCTGGCTTGAAGAATTTTCAGATGGAGTGAGGGCAGGCAGTGACAGTTTGATAGACTTCTCTGATATGTAGTTTGAATGTCTCTGGTGATCTCAGTGGTCCACATAGCAACAACCGTGAATATTGTCCATAGATGAGCTATTGTGGAGATTGCTTTGAAGTTTATCTCAAGTTGTTCAACTTTACCTTGCTTGGTTTGGGAGAAATGTAGTTTTAGTTTTTTAGTAATTCCAAGTCAGAAGGTTGGGAGAAAAAAATTGGGAATGTTAGTTTGGATAATGGTAGTGAAATACTGCAGGAAACTAGAAAAATTCAGGACCCAGTCCAATTTACAGGTAGACAACAAAACCTCAAGACAATTAACAGAACTAGAATCTGATACCCGCAAGTGTGCCTTATAGTTTTTACTGAAACACAAGTTTTCTCTCTAAAATTATTGCTATCAAAGATAGCCATAGTAGGACTACTTTGTTTGCAAAATGTTTAGTTTCAATAAACTTGGCCTGTTTATTTACATAAGTAGAGCAAGAATAGCTTTTGACCATATAGGATCTTATATTCCGCTTTGTTAAAATTTTTCAGATTAGACTTTTAAATGCCTCTTGAGGCTAGAAAGCCAAGACAGAGACTTGCTATCAGACTCACCTGCAATACCTAGGCGAATTTCCCTCTTCTCAAAGCCCCCCAAATATCCTGAGTTTCCTGAACCTGCCAAACAGTGACCTTCCTTACTCACTTGATAAGGCTGCTGGGAACCCTCTAAGGAAGGTACCAGGCTGTTTTTCCAAGGGGCCTTATGGTTCCATAAAGTCAACCTTAGCTCCTAAAAGCTGTCTGGTCATATCTTAGTCTATGCAAATCTCTCTCAAAAATGACATCCCAAACAAAGCCTTGGTAATATAATCAGTGTTTCCAATTGTGTCCTGTTAATGGAGCAGACTTTTAAGATTTGTATTTGTTCTTGACCAGCAATCTTAAGGAGGATGTGGTTTAGAGTTTGGGCAAGAGAGCCCTTTTACCAGTTTGTATTTTAAAAGACCTTTCCCTCTCTTTTTTTCCCTTCAATTTCAACAGAGTTTTAGTTACCCCCTGGGGTGCTTACATTTGAAAGACATGATAAGATTTACATTTTCAAGGACCTGAGAAAGAAAATGGAAGTTTTCTCCTAGGAGTTTTAGTGCCTTTTGAATGGTTTTGGCAGTCCCAGTAAAATGTACTAGGGCCTCTCTGTGATTGCGGCGGGGGGGGGGGGGGGGGGGGGGTGCGGGGGTGCCCTGTAAAAATGATTCTCTGAACTCAAGGTCAAATGGGGCCTCTTCAGGGCTGGAAATGAAGAAGGAGTCATTTGGGTCACTATGAACATGGAAATGATAAGCCAAATTGAACCAAATTGAATTAAATGGGTTCATGCCAATTTTGTGCAGCAGGAGATGGGCTTCATCTTTATGTTTTCCATTCACCGTGAGCTTTAGCAGTGATTATTGTGATGGAAGGATGGTCACGTGCCAGGCAATAAATATCCAGGTGAGGAGAGAGAGGGCTCTGGCACAAATATCAGTGGTTCTCAGAGCCTTTGTCTTCCCATTTCTCTCTTCCTCCTCCACTAGAAGCCTTGATAACACTGTCAGCTTTTCCCTTAGCAACGGGCATGCCTTGTGATGTGTGTTGTTTAGTTTTGTCCTATTCAGGGGAAAGCCAGGCTTAGGATCTCTGGTATCTCAGAGGCAATACGTATACAGCTTAAATGGATTTTTCTTTTTTAAGTTATAGACTTTAGGGTCTTTAGAGATACTGGCCAGTTGATGCATTCTGGCAGCTATGCAGAGTCCATTCCAAACAAACAAAACCCCTGCAATAGCTAGTTAGTTCCCCTCTCTCCTTCCTGCTGCGTAAAATATTCGACAGGTTTTAATTTCAGTTAAAGGATAGTTTCTGATCTTAGTTTCTGTTTTCTGATTTTACCCTGTTACCTTAATCTGATGTAATGTTACTGGAAATTTTTGGATGAGGTCACTGTGAGTCCTCCTTGTAGGTAGCCAGCTTCCTTTCTCAGGAGTCCCAGGATTGGGGTTTACCTACACTACTGTGATATGCAGCAACACAACACGGGAGATTGGACCCACAATATCCCATCAGGTCAGGGCATGAAGAGTGACGGTAGTGAGTGAAGTGGTGACACAGAAACCATAGACCACTGTTATATTTTTGTGGTGACTTAGGTTTCTGTCTGCAAGGCTATTTCACTGTTCTGTGTTAGGTCATATAATGTGGGCATAGCCGGCTGACTCAGTGGTGGCAGGTGGAGGTCTCCCATCCTCCTCTCCTATAGGAATCTTTTCTTCCTGACTTTAGCCCAGAGCCTCTCCATGGGCAGTGTCAATAGCTTTGCAATCCAACCCACCCTCCTTAGCTCCCTGTCCTTGAGGGGTGGAGGACCCTTATGCACATTAATAGTCAATCAAGGCATTTTAGGCCATATGGCCTTGATCACACTGATCTGGGGAGATCATGGGACTATTATGGCAGCCGTCACTGTTGGGGTTGGATACTACAGGCAACACGCGACAGAGGCAACATGTAAAAGCAAAGAGCAGCGTGACAGACACCCAGCAAGTAGTGTTCCTTTCCCAGGTGGAGTTCATGCCTGGGTGAAGTGGTATATAATTAAGTTACAGGTAAAGGGCATTCCCTTCAGTTAATTGCAAGGGCAATGATGTAATCCTGCTGACTACGTCCATTGTTTTGTGCTCATCTCAGCCTACCAATAATCAATGTTGTGATTAGATCAGTTCTGTAGTTCTTATTATTATTGTAAGATGCCCTTCATCAGTAACCATGAGGAAACTTAAAAAAAAAATAGAGTTTAATTGCTTACAAGACCTGAGTATTACACAGCACATCTGGGACCACACAGGAAGGTCATGGAGAAAGAGAGAGAGAGAGAGAACATGGCCTGGGGTTCTGCTTTTATTGGGGTTGATGGTGGGTGCCAAGGGTTTCACAGGCTCACAGTTAGTGAATTTAAAACTTGACAGTGAGTTTTTAAATCATGGGAAGAAAAAAACCGAGTACCCCAAATGGTCAACAATTGAAATCGACCAAGATCTCTAAAACAAAGGAGCTTCACTTGGGGAAGGCAGCCTAGCTCTTTATCTAGTTGTGAGGGTGCCTCTTTGAAATGAGTGCCTCAGCAGTCAAAGCTTAAGTAAGGCACTTGCATTACAAAAATAAACAAAAAAATGAAAAAAACAAACAAACCTGCCAGGGCTTACACTACACCCGCTTAAGTTCCTAGCTCCTGCCTTGGCACTAAGGTGACCAACTTGTCCCAGTTTTCCTGGGACATTCCTGTCTTAGCACCGAAAGCCCAGAAGCCTGGGAAATCCCTCAGTCCCAGGATTGGTCTTCATACCTGCTGCTGATACCTCTTCTCTCTCCTTTAATTGCCTCTCCTTCCTTTATTTTTTATCCTTATGCCTCATATTCCATTTCATTTCTTAAGTAAGGTTTAGCTATCCTAGCTTCACTCCAGCCTTTCCAAGTTATGTCCAGAGGCTCATCCTCAAACTCCACCCATAATAATCGGCTTAAATTATGAGAGTTCCTACACTAAAAGGAATTTTAAACTCAGCTCTGAAAGTTAACAACTTATTACATTCCTGCTAAGTTTTTAACCATCATGGAATGTGGGTATTTGTGTTCCCATTTTTCAGATGTGAAAACTAATTCAGGTAACACGTACAGAGAAGTGACAAATAACAGTGGGTTCCAAAAATGGTGAATATTTCAGTGCAAAAAAGAAAGTGGCAGGAGATAAATCTACATTAAAATGGATAGTGAAGGGTCTTTTTTTTTGGTGAAGACCCTCTTTTTTGTTAAAGAGTTTGAACTTTACTGCTGTGAACTGAATTGTGTTTTCCCCAAATTCATATGCTAAAGCTCTAACCCCCAATGTGGCTGTATTTGACCATAAGGTTTTTTGGGGTAATTAAGGTTAAATGAGGTCATGAAGGAGGATCCTAATCTGATAGGATTGTTGGCCTTATAAGTAAAAGAAGAGAGAGAGAGAGAGAGCTCTTCCCAGGCATGCACCAAGGGAAGGCCATGTGGAGTACACAGCAAGAAGACATCTGTCTGCAAGTGAGGAAGAGGGCTCTCACCAAAACCTGACCATGCTGGCACCCTGATCTTGGACCCCCAGTATCCAGAAGTATGAGAAAACCAATTTCTACTGCTTAAGCCACCTATGGTATTTTGTTATGGTGACCCAAGAAAATTAAGAAGTCTACCTTATAAGTAATGGTGAATTAATAAGGAAAGTAACATGATCAGATTTGTATTTAGGGAAGGAGGATTGGTGGCAATGTAGAGGGTGAACACAAGTTGGGATGAGTTAAAGGCAAGAAGATAAGTGAGTAGCCTAAACAAACTGGCCACATAAGAGATAGTGGGGCTCTAGAATGACCATGCATCTTTTTCTGAAATGTATCCCTTAGGTAATAGATCACTGGTACCCCACATCCAAGTACTGGGACGGTTAACTAAGGTATCAGAACCCATCTCTTCAACACTTCTAAAGAGCAAATTTGCAAAGATACATCCCATCCACCTCCCTGGACTGTTAGTAGAGATTCAGTTATCACAAGGAAAACTTCTACAGCATTCACAGCAGCATCTGGTCAAACTCCTTAACGTACAGTTGGGAGAAAAAACACTTGTTGAAGGAAGGGACTAACTCAAAGTTAGAAATTGGAACCCAAATTCTCATTTCAGTTCACTGCTCTCTTTACTGGAACTGTTGTCTCCAGCCTCACAGAAGTTTTGAGGAACAAATAGGTCCACAATAACATCAACAGGCAGATGAGTATGCCTGACCTGGCATCTGGAAGGGTATTTTTAAAGAGGCCAGGAGGGAAGCTGGTTAAAAGGCTCAGGGTTTCAAGCCTATCCTCACTCATGATTCATCACCCTATCATCTTTGCTGTAAGGGGGAGGGTATCTAGAAGGATAAAGGGGCGTGTTAGTGATAAAAAGGAACTTGCACTCCAGCTAATTCCATCCTCCACTTTACTGAGGTTCAAAGAGGTACAGAGACTTATCCTTGGTTTTGTACGCAATTTATGGCAGAGCTGGGAATTGTACATCCGGAAGCCCAGACCAGCATCCTTTCTGCACATGCATTCTAGCCTGCTCTCTTCCTGTCTGATTCTCGGGGAAGAGATGCACAATTTGAGCTACTATAAATGTGATTGGCATTCAACTTCCCCAGAGAGACTCAGTCTTTCTTCTCTTTTCATGTTCCAACTCCTCATGCAACAAACACACACACACCATGAAGACTGCCAGCCAGCTATTTTCTGTCTTAAAAAAACTTTTACGGTAAGAGCTTCCTGATTAGGGAAAACATTAATTCATACACAAAACACAAATTATTGGGCTCTTTGACTTCTTCAGAAGATTTCTGAATCCACTTAAAAATTGTTCTCTATCGCTAAGTCACTATTATACTATATCATATGCAAGAAGGTGCCAAGAAGTATGAGTTCTTGGTGAATCACAGCTGAATTGAAGACCAGGTGCTGGGCATCTCCCTTCACCAGAGGTAGTACCATAGCTAGTTAAGTACATGGGTTCTGGTCAGTGGAAACAAAATGCCTGGTTTCCAGCATCCCCAGTTACTAGATGTGACCTTGGATGTGTTACCTAAAATCTCTATACTTTAGTTTTTTAACTGTAAATAAGAATGATTTTTTTAAACAATTACCTATCTTCTAGGGCTATTGTAAGGATTAAATAAGATAACCCTTGTAAGGCACTGTGTACAGATTCTGGCATTCAAATCAGTAGAGTTTATTTCTCTTCGAATGTTAAAAAAAAAAATGCAGAGACAGCTTCCTTCCGATCAGGGCAAGAATCAAGACTGAGTTTCTGTAAAATATTGAATACTTTATATTACTTAGAGAAAGATGTCATGGCAATAAATTTAATACATTTAATTTTAAAGTAGAAAATTGTGTAGGAAAAACATTTATCTTCCAGGGCTTAGTCCCAAAGCTCACATCTTCTCTGAGTATTCTCTAACTCTTAGTATAGGGGGAATTGCCAGAGATGTTTCAATGATGTCATCTATCATTACCATGGTAACCACAAGGCCAATAACTTGAACTTAGGTCATAGCAGCTAAAAAGAAGAGTAATCAATTTGGAAATAATTAAACTGAAATCCATAGCTACTTGAGACTCGACCAAGATTCTTGGGGATAGTTTAGAATCAGCTTAAATCAAGATATATCTCCTAAAAGAAGAGAGAGTAAAAAATCAAAAACAAGAAAAAAAATAAATCATCCTATCTCTATGGTGTATTTAATATTCCAGTGAGTCATAGGAAAATAGTACCCCAGAGCACAGAGACAAAGACATAACCTAGACTCCTTTCATTCAGTGGGCTTTTGATAAGTCTCAAACCTCTTTTTTTCATTAAAACAAGGCAAATTCACCCATTTTCATGTTGGAACTATTGATACATTATAGTTTTCTTTCTATAGTGTTATAGACTACAGAATTATAGAATGTTAAAATTAGAAGAACTCTTCCAACACAATTTTATAGATTAAGGAAAGGCCAATATTTGGAAGGGTGATGTGACATGACCAAGGTCCCAGTATTCAGGAAGGATACAGGTGAGATTAGAACTCAAGTAATTTCTGAGTCATAATTTTCTGTCTTTTCTATTACACTAAGCTAACTTTACTGAGAATCTGACATTTCATCATGTTCCGCTTCAATAGAATTTTTCTTTGTAGTGAGGGGGTAGAAGATATTATTGAATCACTTTTCAGCTGCCCCACATCCTGCTAAAAACAAATAGGTGATGTGAAGGGTTGACAGCACCTCAGAAGTTTCCCAAGATGCCTATGATCTGAGGGAGGCTACACCCTTGTTATCTCCCACTCCAGGGTATACTTCCATTCCACAGTTATTCTCCTCCACCATCTAACTCGTGCTGATAGGGGGCCCTTGCAGTTAACCCATTTTCCTGCCAAATTTTCTCTTTTCTCCCATTGCATTTTCAAGCACCTTGCCAAATAGAAATGGGTCCTGCCTGTTCAAGAGATGTTGAAAGGCTCACACTTGATTCAGGCCTCTTTCCCCCTGAGCCACAGATGACTCCCTGGAGCCTGCATTCTTCATTATGTTTCTTACCTAGTTCTGCAAACCTCAGTTTGGCTGGCAGATTCAAAGAAGACCTTTCTGAAAGCCTCTGTTTGTTCAAGATTCACTGAACGGAATAAGAACTAGCCTAGGCCAAGAAGCGATCTCAGTCTAACTCCCAGAGGCCTGCCCTACCCCAACTCTGGCCTGGATTCTGGATGCTTTATTTTTCATAGTTACACAGTACTTAGAATTGAGGCAATATCTTCCCTGATCTCTTCACTTGCAGTCCCTTGTTTGTTCATCATCTCCACACTTCTAATCCATCCATCCCATAATCACTGAAATAGTTTTTGTCAAGCCCGGTTTTTCATTGTCTCTCTCTTCGTCTTTGCTCAATAACTAAAATGTTTCCCAACTCATTTTGATAAAATACAAACATGGGATACACCCCTCCTCCCCAGTGAAGCTTACTGATTTGTTAGTCCCTCCTACCTGCCTCACTGCCACACACCCCTTTGCTTTTATCATTCCTTCCAGCTACAGATATCTTCCTAACAGGCCCACTTCCTTGCCCCAGCCTCTCTCTTCAGCTGGGCCCACTTAGCTCCACACAGAAATGAGGATGCTCAGAGTGAGGTTGACAACATTTAAATAGCACTGCCCCACCTCTCCATCCCCCTATAAATCCCAGCAGTGTACTCTCTGATCTGGGCTGGTGGGGCTGCCTATAACTCACGTCTTCTCACCTGCCGTATTGGCCCTGTCCCTAGAATTCATCATTTGTCTTGGTCTTTGCTCTTAGGTCCTGGCTGAGTTATCCTGCTCACAAGATTCAGTCA
Organism: Globicephala melas; assembly: GCF_963455315.2. Taxonomy (NCBI): domain Eukaryota; kingdom Metazoa; phylum Chordata; class Mammalia; order Artiodactyla; family Delphinidae; genus Globicephala; species Globicephala melas. The sequence goes on from NC_083314.1 coordinate 69,578,961, forward strand.
CCCCTCATTTTTCCCTGTTCCTCAACTTCAGCCAATACCCAGGGATCTACTGTCTGTAGACTGATCTCCAACGCACCAAGTTCCTCCTCAGCCTGCGGACTGTCACCTACCCCAGTGCACTTAACTAAAGCTGTTTGATGCTCACAATAAGGGCTTCCATCCATTGTGTTTATTTGTTAATTTAATATTTCATTTATATTATTTATTTAATTTATGTGTAGATGTTTATTTATGCTTTAATTACATGCTCCCTAACAAGTATTTTATCAACATTATCCTCTTTAAACCTCATGATAACTCTCATCAGAATATATTCATATTTGAATTTTTCACATGAAGAACTCAATGCTCAGAGAAGTTGAGTAACTTGCCCAAGGTCACACAGCTTATGAGTTATCATGACCTTTTTTCTAATTTAGCCTAAAGTCCACCTCTTAGGTGAAGGCTTTCTCAATTAGTACTTTGTGCCTCGTGTGCTCAGTTTGTGAAGTAATTTTATGGCTTCACTGTTTGACGTGCTTTTACCATTTGTGTCTCAACACTTACAGATCCTCAAGGACAAGTATAAAATAATGTTGACTCCTCCAAAAGACAGAGAATAGATTCATAGGAAATGGTTTTGGCTGACTCGTTCTACCCTCACGCACCCATGGGTGAATTGGGAGGCAGAACGATATGGTGTTCAGAAAGATAGTCTAACCCCCGTGGGTAGCCTCTCTGATCAGTGACTCAAGCTTTATTATTACATGGGCACAGTAATGCCCAAGCCCTTGCTGCCTTATATGGACAGAGGATATCCTACCAGAAAAAGCACACCATTTCTTATTCATGACAGCTTAGGTAAGAACAGCACTTCACAGCCCCCAAACAGGGAAACATTTGATCCTCGTAACAAATCTCTGTGATTGGCCAGCATGTTCATCACCATTTCAAGCAAAGAAGATGGAAGTTCATAGCATTTAAGTCATTTGTTCCAAATCATTCATTAAGAAAGAGGCAGAATTAGTTCTCAAACCCAAATCCCCTGACTCACATCAAGTGCTCTCTGTTACACCACATGGCTTCCTCTCATTGCATGAAAGAATTCAGTGATTCAAGATCCAGATATAAGAGGAAAATCAGCATAAGAAATTTCCATTTCTAAAGATAAATAGATGCCACCAACTTCCAAGTTCCTTACCTAAAAATACTTTGAAGAAACTGTGACTGGACCACATTCTAATACAGAACTGATGGAAAGATCACAATATTCTTCGGGCTCCTAAACCCGAAGGTTCTCCCTTTTCCTTATTTCCCCTGGGTCACAGGAATTATACAGACAGTGGCTGAACGACTGAGGCCACCAGGGATCTATAATAATTCAACTACACTAACATGAGGACTAATTTTAGACCTTCCCAGGATAGTGGGCATTCTGGGGGTCTGAAGTGCTTCCGTTTGGGTTGCTGGGTCTATGACTTTTTGCTAATTATCAGGGTTGGCTTGAAGGTCACCGAGAGTGGTCAGTCCCATCATCTGGAATGGAAGAAGGGCTGGGTAGTAAAAATAACTCAAGCTATGAATTGTATTTGGAAATTGCAGGTTTACTAACAGGCAGAACGTCTATATATCTTGTTGTATGAGCTCCAACAAAGGAGTTTAATTTGCTAACCCTTCAAAGGACAAGGAAAACTTGTTTCTTAATTGTAGAAAGGGTGAATGAGCCTCTGCTTCCCTGCAAAGGGGCAGGCAGGCTATCACACCAAAAATATCTTACCTTACCTTCACATTTTGACAATGCTGCTACAACATAAGAAGCCAGAACAGTAGTGGTGGGGGTGTTTCTATTAGAAGAGAAGGACCCTATATATACGAATACTTACCTCCAGATAAAGATGATCTCCAGGGAAGGAGCATACAGTGAACAGAAGGGAAGTATCCACAACAGCCACTACCAGCCCAGCAAAATAAGTACCCCTGAGGAGTGTCAACTCAGGCCATGACAAGTATCCACTTAACACATTTTGTTAAACCTCTATCGTATGACAGAAACTGTAGTGGGTAGTGTGAAAGCAAAAAGAATCAGTCACAGTCTCTGTCTTCATAGATGGCATAGTCTAAGGGAGAAACCAGATATATACTTCCAAAAAATATTGCAATGTTATTTATAAAATGCTTTGGGAGTACAGAGGCAAGAGCAATCAGTTCTGTCTGGGGTTGGATGAAGAAATCAGAAAAGTCTTCACCAATAAGGGGTCACTTGAACTTGGCATTGAAGGATGCATATAAACTCATTCCAGGCACAGAAGAACAAGGGGAAAGGCAGTCCAAACAAAGGAAAGGTATGAACAATGACAAAAAGATGCAAAAGTACATATTTAGAGGATAATGAGTACTCTAGAATAGCTTCAGCCAACAAAGGGTCCTAAGCAGGAGGAGGCATGGGTTCAGCTCTGCATTTTAGAAATGGGATTCTGATGGTAGTGTGGGAAATGGATTAGAATAAGTAAGCATCTGAGCTAGGGATGACCATTCAGAAAACTACTCTGGTAGACTGGGTGAGAGGAGATGAAGACCTGACCAGGACAAAGGCCATGGGGATGAGGGCAGAGAACTCCTGTCTCATGTAGACACTGGATTCTTTGGATAGATTTTTTTTTAAATCACATTTTAAAAATGAACTAAATGTGCATGTGGTTTCAGAGTTTGCAAAGCACTTCACTTTCATGATTTTGAAACTGAGCAGGACCCTGCAGGGCCCTCCCAGGTACAAAAACCCCTCTGTGTCTCCTGTCTCTCTTTTTGTAGAAAAAGGTTTTGGTCTCCTATGCCTTCCCTGAGTTCCAAAGAGCAGACTCAAGCAGTCACTAATTAGGGAAATAAAGGAATGCAGAAACAAAGGAAAAGGTCAAGAAACAATAGTTCAATGATAAAACAGTCCTACTTCCTCCTCAAAGGATATACATAACAATCTGACACGTATCTCTGATTTGTTCTGTGGGAACTAAGACCCTTACCCAGGTAGAGGATGGTGACTGCGTGCTGAGCACAAACACTAGACCCCAGGCTGGTTGGAACCAGAAGGTTGATGATTAAGATTTCTAAATCACCACCCTCTTACCTCACCACCAATCAATCAGAAGAAAGTCATACACCCTGCAGCCCACACCCCAAATTTTGCCTTTAAAAACCTTTCCCTGAAAGCTATTGGGGAGCTCACGTTGTTTGAACATGAGCCACCCATTTTCCTTTCTGGGTTCAGCAATAAATGCTGTACTTTCCTTCACCAAAACCTGGTGTCAGTGACGGGCTTTACTGCACGTTGGGTGAGTAGACCCAAGTTTGGTTTGGTAACAATTTGATATCAGTCATTCCCTAAACTTTTTAAGATAGGCAGAGAAATTATCTAATGATGTTAATTTAGAGAGAAATGCTCAGAAAAAACTGAAAAAAACAAACAAAAGGAAGAGGTAGTCCAAAGCATGGGCCATTACTCCACATAGCCAACCTAAGAGATAAAGACAGAGCAAGGATGCCTCAGGGTAAGGGGATGTGGAAGCATCAGGAGAGCAAAGAGATAATCAGAAAAGAAGACGGGAGAAACTTCTTCTGACCACCACATTAATATACAAAGATACTACTGTGTTTTCAATCCTTAAAAGAAAAAAGAAAACCTCTCTTGACCCCACTGTCTCTATGTGCTAGCATTTCATTATCTATACTTGCTGTCTCTAAATACTCTCTTCCCATTTTCTCTTGAACCTGTTCTAAAAAGGCTTTCTCCATCATCACTCCATAGCAATTCTTGTCAAGGTCAAGAAAATATGTGTTTCTAAATCTAATGATCAATTCTCAGTCTTCATTTCACCTAAACTATCTGCAGCTTTTAACACAATAGATCACTTTCCCCTATTTTGCTCCATTTTCTTCAGTTGGCTTCCAGGATCCCTCACTCTTTGTTTTTCTCCTACTCACTGGTTACTCCTTCTTAATCTCTATTGCCAGTTCTCCTTCTTCTACCCAACGTCTTCATGTTGGAGCAGGCCAGGGCTCAGACTGTGGTCATCTTTTCTACTCATACTCACTTCCCCAGTGATCTCAATCACTCACTTGGCTTTAAATTTTCTTCCTATGCTAAACACTTACAAATTTAAACCTTCTATACCTTCAAGTAGACAGACCTCTCTTCCAAATTCTAGACTCATAAATAAATCCAGCTTGCCATTCAACATCTCTCTTTGTTTTTCTAAATGAATATCTCAAACTTGATAGATCAAAAATTAAACTGCTAACTTCTTTCTTCAAACACTTGTTTCACTTTCAGATAGCACTATTCGTCCATCTGCTCAGCAAAATTTATTAAGGCCATCTTTGTCTTTTCTCACATACTTCACATCTGACCTAGAAGCAGTTTCTGTTGGTCTACCTTCAAAATGCATCCATTTTTCCATTGCTGAACCATTGGTTCTACCTTAAAAATGCATCCATTTTTCCATTGCTGAACCATTCCTCAGCAGCCCCCCTTCTACCACTTACTCTAAGCCTCCACCACTTTTTATGGAGATTACTGCATGTTACAAGTTAAATTCGGCCCCCACTCGGAAAAAAAATATATTAAAGCCCTAACCCCCAGTACATCAGAACGTGACCTTATTTGGAAATAAGGTCCTTGCAGCTATAATCAAATTAAGGTCATTTGGATGGGACCTTAACTCAATATGACTGGCATCCTTGTAAGAAGGGCAAGTTTGGACACAGAGACAGACGCACACAGAAGGAAGATGACGTAGAGACACACAGAGAGAGAATGGCCATGTGAAGACACAGGCAGAGACTGGAGTTATACTGCCATAAGCCAAGGAGCACGTGGAGTTACTAGAAGCTGTAAGACACAAAGGAAGAATCCTAGATCCTACTCTAGAGGCTATGGAAAGAACATGGTTTAGCCAACACCTTGATTTCAGACCTCTAGTCTCCAGAACTGTGAGAGAATACATTTCTATTGTTTAAAGCCACTCTCTGATCGTGGTACTTTGTTACACCAGCTCTAGGAAATGAATGCACTGCAATAACCTCCTAATCGGTCTCCCTGCTTGTTACTCTTTCCCTAAATTTATTCCCAGCAGAGCAGCCCGAATAATCCTTTAGATGTAAATCATACTCTATCACTTCTCTACACAAAACCCTCCAATGGAGCTCTATCTTACTCAGAAGGATATTGAAGTCCTCATAATATGATGATCTATGTGGCTCTACATGTCTCCTATTACCTCTGACCTCATCTGCTCTCTCCCTCATGTACTCTGATCCAGCCACCCTGCTGTTCTTCAAACACGTCCGGCATTCTTGTACTTTAGCAACCAGGCTCTAGCTGTTTCCTGTTCCTGGAAGATTATTTCCCCACATATTCACATCCTTCAAGCCATGGCTTAAATTTCTCCTTGAAGTGCCCTATCCTGACCATTCTATTTAATACTGCAATCCGTCCTGCCCTCAAAATCCTAACTCCCCTAATCTTAATCTACCTCTTCTTCTGTTCCATAACACTTGAGATCTCCTAGCATACTTTATAATTTTCTTATCTATTGCATTTATTTTTATTGTCTATATTTACCTACTAGAATATAAGTTTTAGGAAGCAGAGATTTTTGTTTCCTTTGTTCACTGTTTTATCCTAAGCATCTAGAACAGTACACAGCACACACTGGAGCTTAATAAATATTAGTTGAGGGACTTCCCCAGCAGTCCAGTGGTTAAGACTCCATGCTTCCACTGCAGGGGGCACAGTTTTGATCCCTGGTCAGGGAAATGAGATCCCGCATGCCACACAGCATGGCCAATAAATAAATAAATATTTGTTGAAATCAAATGAATTTTTTGTCTCATTATTTTTCCTAGCGACAGTCCTAAGTTAAACATTGACAGAAACAGTGATGTGTGTGTGTGTGTGTGTGTGTGTGTGTGTGTGTGTGTGTGTGTATGTGTTGAGGAAGGGATGCAATTAGATTTAAATCCCAATACTGCCAATTTTTAGCTGGATAACTCAAAGTGAGTCACATCAAATGCCTCAATTCCATAATCATAGAATGCACAGAATAATCCCTACATCACACAGCTGCAAAGAGTAAATTAAATAATATGTATGAAAGTACACTAGAAAACACTCTAAAAATACCGTATTTAGTAGCATTTTGTGTGTTGATTTTTTTTTCTTTATAATTCTATTTGTTGTCAATGCTCTCTGATTAACCTGGGAATTTAGTTAGCCAAGAAGACATGATGTGCAAGAAAGGGAATCTGCTTTGGCATTAGGCCTATGTTTTGGCTTATAAACTTGAGCTTGTGGATAGAGCATTTAAAGCCCCTGCCATAAAGGAAGACAATGAGGTGCCTGTAGAACAAAGCTAACTAACTAGGCAACGTAATAGTGGCCTGTGCTTCCTCTTACTTTACCTCTGACGTGCACAGAGTGATTATCTTGATCCTTGTATTTTTTTATAGCACTTTTGACTCACTGGGTATGAACCTAAGCAAACTATTTCTAACTGTGCTTTTACTTTGCTTTAAATTCAGACATTCAGACTAAAGAAACCTTTGGCTGAAGTGAAAGATTCATTTAAAATCATGTGTTCTGAACATTATCTTGCTCAACTATATTCTTACCAGACAAGGGAGAAAGTCATACCGATAAGGAGAAGCAGTGCCAAAGAGTTCCAGACTCAGAGTTAAGATTCTGGTACTAGTTCCCTTTCCAAAAAGTTGTCTTCAAATAATTTGCCCTCTTAGATTAGGTATGTTTGATCTTATTTTTAAGGATGAAAAAAAGGCTATTATCATTTTCTCTAAATCATGAGTTTGCCATGCTGGCAGTAAAGTCCCTTTTTGAATTTGGAATCTTGGCAAATTCCACATGTATATGGCTCAGCTATGTGGGCTGGATAACAGGAACTGCAGGAATATGGTCTAGGCAACCAGCTTTGAGAGACCAACGAGACTTGGCAGAGGGATCTCTGAGCTGGATGACCTCCTGCTCTAAAATGTAGTTCCTTCTTCTGTAAAACAGAAAAGTAACACCCACTCCATTACAGAAGGATCGAATGATGCAGTATGTGTGACATATCCATTACAGGGCTTAGCACATAGCAGGATTCCCCAGAAGGGTAGCAATTATTGTAATTGAAATGACCTTGAACTCACATTTGTAATCACCATTAACCAAAAGGGCCATATTAACTAAAAGAGATAAAATGGTTAGGAATATTTTGTTTGAAAGAGGTGAGTCTTGTATTGGACCTGAAGGTTGTATAGGATTTTTATAAGAAAGAAGGAAAAAGCCCCTTTAGGTGGGACAATCATCATGAACAATGCTCTGAAGGTAGAGAGGAGAACAGCGTCTTTCAGAAAAAAAAGTAGAAAATCAGATGATTTAGAGGGTAAGTCATAGAATCATTAGAAGATAATATCTGATAGTGTAGTAGATATTTATTGTTATTGTCTATCCAGCTCCCATCCCAACCCTTTAGTCAAGTAAAATAACCCTCCTTATTTGTGAAAAACCCATCTCATGCTATTCAGGAAGGAATGACATCTCCCTCAAGTTAAACAGGGATTATAAAATACAAAAGTAAGCAATCAGCTACCACAAAACACTTGAAGAAATTAAAACCATTAAAGAGGCAAAAATTTCCCCAAATTGAAGAACTAAATAGTTGAGGAGACAGAGTAAATATGACAAACTGAAGCAGTCATTAGAATAAATACAAATATCTCCAGAGACATATGAAAGGGTTATATATTTATAACAAATAAACTATAGAGAAATTGGACATTAATAGTTTTAAAAAATGAAAGAAAAATCTCAATAGATAGTTAAAGAAGGAATTAGGGGGTTAGAATATTAAGTGAGAAAAGTCTCTTAGAAGACAACACAAATGATGGAAAAGATGACATAAAAGTGGGAATATTAACCAAACCAGGCCAATAAGAATCATCATTAGAACTTTTCTAATGGAGCTTATAAGAGAGAATTTCTAATGGGTTTGGATCTTGGGGAGGATGAAATCCATAGCTTCCCACTGTCATCTGGTCCATCATATGGAAGATGAAGCCAAACAAATAAAAGGAGGACTAAGCAATACAAAAGGACAACACCAGGGAGAGGGTTCAAGATGGCAGTAGAGTAAGATCCTGAACTCACTTCCTCCCACCAACACAGCAAAGTTGCAACTACACGTGGAATAATTTCCATGGAAAGGGACCTGAAAATTGGATTAACAGAGCTTCCACAGCAAAGGGTAAAAGGACAACATTGACATGGGTAGGAGAGACAGAGATATGGAAAAACTCACACCCCAGTCACAGCAATCCACCAGCAGGAGGGGTCACAAAGACATGGATCTTTTCCCTGAGGAGTGAGGGATTCAAGCTCCACATCAGGTACTCCAGTCCCTAGATCTTGCACAGGAGATGAATCCCCAAAACTCCTGACTTTGAAACCCAATGAGGAATACACCCAGGAAAACTATAAAACTGAAGAAAGCAAAAAATCCACTCTTAAGGACTCGTGCACAGACTCACTTGACCTAAAAACCAAAACAGAAATACGAGATTGAAAAGTCCATGGACCATAAGTGAAGGGGATCTACTTATTAATCTTAAAACACCTACCAGAGTCAGGAAGCTCCCTGGGGATTGAGTCACTGGTAGTAGTCTTTTATGCAATCTCAGGCTACCTTGCTAATATTGGCACTGGTGGGCTTCTCTACCTAACCAGTTAGCACTGCTGAGAGCCCTGTCCACCCCGGTACCTTGGCTGGGCTTGACAGCCAGTCCAATGATAGCCCCGCCCACCATCACCCTGCAGCAGCCTTGGCTTCACCACAATAGGAGGGCACACACAGCTTACACAGGGCATAGCCTTTGAGTGTCTGGCTCTGGTGATCAGGTGGGATTGTGCTTCTGAGCCCCGCAGAACACCTCTTAATCAAGCCCTCTCCTTCAAGACTGGGAAGGATATACCTAATACATAGAAACAAACACAGAGAATTAAGCAAAATGAGGAGACAGAGGAATATGTTCCAATCAAAAGAACAAGATAAAACCTCAGAAAAAGAACTAAACAATAGGGAGATAAGCAATCTACCTAATAAATTGTTCAAAGTCAGGGCTGTAAAAATGTTCACTGAACTCAGGAGAACACGACGAGAACTTCAACAAAGAGATATAAAATATAGGAGAGTACCAAACGGAAGTTGTAACTGAACTGAAAAATGCACTAGAGGAGTTTAACAAAAATTATTAAGAATTTCAAAATGGCAACAGCAGAGCATTCAACCAAGTGCAGGGCCCTTCTGAGTGCTACGCTCTGTAAGACTAGGTTGCATACCCACGAAGGTGGCCCTGCTCCCACACATTAGTTCTCTTTTAAAACACTGTGCTTAAACAGGCAAATCTTTGGTCAACAGGGATGTGGCTGGAGGAGAGAAATGGAGACCATCAGGGGAATCTGACCCACAATTCTGAGTGACACTTTACAACACTTACTTCTGCTTCTATGTGTCTGTAACTGTCAGGGTCTCAGAAGAAACAGACAGAATCCTCCCAAAGGGGTGGCTTAAGAAAATTTAATGAAGGGGCTTTACACATGAGTGGGGCAGAGTTCAGAGAAAGTGGGGAACCACTACCCTTCCCGGGCCTGAAAGAGCAAGGAGAAGCCATGGTTACTAGAACTCAGGGATGCCTGTAACAGTAAGAGAGGACCAAGGAAATGACCAACTGCATTAAGTAAAGAAATCAAGTCCCTGTCAATCAAAGGCCCTAGGAAGGAGGATCACGAGAAAAATACCCCAACCCCTCTCCCCTCCTGCCCTCAATTTCCTGCCAGGGCTTTCCACTGGTGGAATTAGAAGCAAGAGGGCAAGGGACCTGGACAATACCGCCCATGATGGTCTGCCTTCAGGGCACAGAACAGAAAAGGGCTCTGGAGGGACAAATGGAACCAGTGAGACAGCCAGGGCAAAGGTAGCACTAAGAAGCTTCTGAAAAAGAGCTAGAAAAGAATATCAAAATAACTTCTAGGCCATAATAGTCATAAATCTACAACACATTCTCCTTCCTATCTTAAATCATACCCAATGTCCAACTTAGCTCACCATGAAGGTTATACACTGAGCACCAAATGGCACCAGAAATCCAATAATATAACGCCAGCCGGGTAAAAATGCCCCAGATTTAGACAATACAGGTTCCCTCCCAGAAATAAGGAAGTCAGGGCCTAGAATTAAAAGGCATGGTGAGAGGGAATAGCACCATGGGGACATCCACCTGAGAAAAGGTGAATTTAGGGGCTCTCTCAGCGAGCATGATCTCTTTAAGAAATATTTAAGATGCAAGGATGGCAGAGATTCCCAGCAGATGATTTCAGAGAAGAGTAGTCAATTAAGCAATTCCAGGGGCTTGACATCATTCTGTATCCTATAAACACTGTCAATGTTCCCCTATGTGGTAAAAATCTGTGCTGAAAAATCTAAAGCAATTACTTTTGTCCTCCCAACCTTTTGAGCACCTACTTCAATCAGATGAAAAGGTTGAAACAGGAGCTGAATATGTCCTTTTGTCACTATGAGGGCAGTGCTGTTCTTGATAGAAGCATTCATGAAGCCAATTCATTCAAGCCTTTTTGGGGACAGGTGACAAAGGTGGTCAATTGGGACACTCAAAAACAGTAATTGCCCAAGGAACTGGGGACAGGAACATTTGAAATCAATATCCCTTGAAAAATAAAGTGCAGCTCATTGTGTTCCTATCATAATTTTACTTTGCCTCTAAGGAAACAGTAATGACAGTTGAAAAACATTTATTTTCTCATTCTTTCCCCCATGGTATTTTGTTTTGTTGCATTTATTTTGCTGCCTTTTCATCTCTAGCTATATATGGGACATTTTTATTATAAAAGTCAAGGGAAAACATTTCACTGTAATGTCATCCTTTAGCTGTGTGACCTCAGGCAAATCAATTCACAGAAAAATAGCCTTTCAAAGCTGAAACGAATTTTAGCATCATCTCCAAACACTCACTTTACCAATGGGACATGGAGAGGTAGGGAATACCAAAGTCTTCAAGACAGTGAAGATAGAACTTTAACTTTATCCGCTCTAGAATGACCCCCTCTTCAGTGATGACTCGGTTCAACTCATTTTGGTCCAACTCAGTTCCATTTGTTTCAATGCAATTAACATCTAAGGCGTGTCAATCACACACAGGGTGCTCTTTTAATTGACATAAGAGATTTAACAATGATGAAACAGTCCTTATCATAGTAGAGTAGAAAAGGTGTGGATTTTGACATCCAAATCATTTCCAATCCCAACTCAGCTGCTTATGAGCTGGGGGACTTTTGGAAATTTACTTGATCATTCTTAGTTCAGTTTTCACATTTGTCAAGTGATATTCAAACCACCTACCTCACAGAGTTGTAAGAATTTGATGAAATAATGGATGTAAAATCCCAGTGCCATGCTAAAATGACTGTTTTGTCTAATCCCATTTTCCTCCCTATGGGCCTCCTGGTTGGCCATTCTCTATTCCCGTAACACTTTGGGATACCTCTATTATAACATCAGTGAAACCATCTGTCAATAAATCTATAGTGCTTTAAGGAGAAGACGGTGTTTTATTTATTATTGGTGATTGAAAGTGATAAGATATATGAAAGTGCTTCATTAACTATAAGACACCTGTGGTGGTTCATTTCATGTGACATGAAACCTTGGACTGGCAAACAGAGGCCTGACGGGGAGGGGGGGGTGAGGATGGGGGTTACTGTGCCTTAGTTTTCTCCTCCTTCAACAACTGAATATTTATAGTATCTGAAACCAGGGAGATATTTGATTGCAAAAATGTAGACTTTGTCTCCCTTCCCACCTCCTAAAGAAAGCAGGAAGAAGGCAGGCTGCACCTGGTAGGAACGATGGTTCATCCCTCCTCCCTCCATCCCTTCTGAAAGTCTCGGGGCCTCAGTGCCTGCAACAGCTGACTTTGGGCAAAAGAAGGGTAGGTTGTTTATTAAAAACAAATGAACTCTTAAAAATACAACAGTGTATAATTTAGTGCAAAAGCAAGAGATACTGATAATAAAAGCTACAAAACTCAGAGAAGAAATAGAGAAATGAGGACTGGAATGTGCCTCATGCAACTAATAATTTGTATTGAATATGTTCTGTGTGCCCAGCAATATAAGATAATTAAAGCTGTGACTAACCAGTAAAGGCTTCGACAGGTGAGAGGTTTGAGGTGAATTTGTGAAGATAGAAAAGGACAGTGACTTTCTGAAGAAGTAAAGATTTTAAACCAGCAAACTTATTACAGATTTATGCACTCAACGTATATTAATCATCCCTTGGCTAGGCGATAGTACCCAGTACTTTAACTAAACACTAATGTAGGTGTTGCTGTGAACCTATTTTTACAGCTGTTGTTAACATCTTAAGTCAAGAGCAGTTGACTTTAAGGGCATTATCTTCCATCATCTGGGTGGTGCTCATCCAATCACTCAAAAGGCCTTAAGAGGAAAACGGAGATTTCCCAGAAGTAGCAGATGCAGTGTCAGCTCTTCCCTCGAGTTTGCAAATGGCAGAGCTGCCCTACAGATTTAGGGCTTGCCAGTTTCCACTATCATATAAGGCAATTCCTTGAAATAAGTCTCTTGATATGGATATAGATAGATAGAGATATAGACATAGATATATATGGTAATCCACATACATACATACACATATACATATGCATACACACATGCATCTACATCCCACTAGTTCTGTTTCTTTATTAGAACCCTGACTGATATGGACTTACCCTGACTGATAGAACATCACACAAATATCTGTTGTTACCTAAAGTCCTGTCCTAATCCGTGACCTAATCCTAAATTCAATCTCTTCCCACTTCTTATTACTGCTTAGTAAATCTTGTTAAGACACTCATGTCATCGAATTACCCTCATCGTGCCAAAAACTGTATGTATGACTTTTAGCAACTTATTCAAATTTTCAAAGTCTCAGTTTCTTTATATGTCAAATGAAATATAAATAGGATAATGCAGGCAAAGTATTTGTAAAGTGTATGGCCCTTAATGAGTATTCAATAAATGTTTAGCTTATGTTTTATTATTTTTATTGTTGTTGTTGGCTAGGGACAATGGAGTCTGTCCATAGTGTCATCTTTCTGACTCATATTTTAAGCTGAGGATCTCATCTACTAGAAAGAATGTCAGGAAAGATGTGATGGTATGCCAGTACCCCCAATAACCAACAGTAATAATTTGTGAGAGCTTCAGACAGTCACTTAATGTCCTCATAGCTCAATTCCTCAATGTGGTCATTGCTGGCCCCAACTTTTTCATCTCTATTTTAAATAAAATTCACATATGTACACACACAAACGTGCACAAATGCACAGTAGGTGCCAGACAAACTAAAAAAAACAATCAATAGAGCCATAAATTAGGCAGCTCCAAGCTCTGTACAACGTGTCACAGGACAGATGTGGAGGAGCCAGGAGTAGAAACAAGGTAAACCCAGAGAATCAAGCAACTAGAAAGACTCCACTCTGCACCATGGAAAGCAGCTCAGCCAACTGGATTTCTGGAACGTATGAAACAGTGGATTCAGGCAAACAGCATCAGGAAAGGGCAGCAAGAGACACAGGTAACATGGAGGTGGATAGAGGGTGAAGTATGGGAGTGGGGAGATAGATGTAGGGTGTTGAGGGTGGGAAGATGAAGGAGGAGGATAGGGAGAAGTCAGTACAAGTTTGAGTCGGCATCTCCGGGGCGTCCTGGCAACAGAACATTAGATTCTTTCCTGAATTGAGAATATCAGTTTCTTTGAGAGATCAGACTGTGCCTATTTCTCTTTCTCTCCCGAGCATTCATTGTCAGCCACTTACCACTCTCACTTTATTTACTTCTCCTGTATTCTCATCTCCTTCCAGAGCGGCAGCTATCACCTACAAGCCCATTGCTCACATAGCTATCATTTCAATCCAGACCTACCTCCTGAGAATCAGATCCATCTAATTGCCTGCTGACCATTTTCACTTATAGGTCCTGCAGTCATCTTAAACACACCGTTTGCAGTGCTGAATAAGTCCTGCTTCTCCTCCAACTTCATTTTCTGTCTGTTTGGGCATCACCATCCACCTACTTACCTCAGTCTGGGTCATTGCTATCTACTTCATTTCCTTCACCACTTTTGGTTCCCTCACACATGCACTAGGTCACTTCACCCCCAGGGACATTTCTATTGTAACACTTAATGCATTGACCTATATTATTCATTTGTTTGTTTTTCTCCCTCACTAGTCTATGAGCTTTTCAAAGATAGAGAGTTAAGCATGTAGCAAGCACTTAATGAGTGATTGCTAAATAAAACCCCAGATTTTACTGGGGGCTCTAATGGCTCAGAGCTGAATTGGTTGACCCTGAGGTGCCCTATGTAACCCCTGATATAGAACAGTTAGGGTTGCAGGATACCATTCCCGTCATAATTCCTTTTATCTGCTTGACAACAGACAGCAACGTCATCAAACCTGCCTCTCTAGGTTCCTTCATGCACCAGAAAGCAGGCACCTGACAAGCAATCAGACCAGCAGTGCCCAGTTGAGTGCATAACAGCCCCAGACCGTCTGGCCCCATTCAAGTTCCTAATTAACGTAAAACCTCAGGGAGGAACGTGAGACCTGAGGAGTGTCTTGTTAATCCAGAGATGTTACAGTTAAAAAGGACACTTTCCTTAAAATATATTTAGCTGAATAATCATATACACTGGCAACTGATTTGTATTGCTGTTAAGATACAAATCTGTTATTTGCTTCAAGATATATAATCTTACTTTCTTCTGCCTCAATATCCCCATTTAGTAAAAGGAATAATCTGTGCACATTATTTAACCTAGTATTTCCTATCACTTGGTTTACTCTCTTCTATAAGTGTAAGACCAAGTTCAACATCAACTTTGAAACAGACTACAGATTTTCTATGAGTTGGAAGCAGACATGTGGAAGTGTGGAGAAAATGTTTGTCTGCATCACAGTAAGTATATCCTAGAAGAGCTTTCTTTTAAAGGAAAGAAATGTATATTGCTAATAGGAGAGATTTGACTAGGTCTAAGATAAACCTCGCAGCTCTAAGAACCAAGGTTGCTCAACATTCGGGAGGGACTCACCCAAGCCATTGTCAATTTTTGAGGCTCCCAGTATACTAAAAATTAAATATATCAAAATAAGATTATAAATATTGTGACACTTTTATATTTAAGATTCCAAATACGTTAACACAAAACGTATAATATCTGCATGTTGAACTGCATTTGATCATATGCTCTGTGAACTTGATAACTGAGTCAAACAGCCCTTCTCCCGCTCTTTCTTAGCTCACTCACTGCATAGGAGGTTCTGCTAAAGATTATTGCATCTTTTTAAAGAGCAAAGGAGTCTGATCCTCTTTTTCTTCCTTATTTAGTTCCCTATTTAAGCCAACTAATGTAGCAAAAAGAAACTAAATTACATGACATTTATTTAAGGTACAAAATTTTTTAAAAATAATTACTGTTACCACTTTCCAGTAGATCTTGAAACCTAGCGACCTCCAGAGAGTTTTAACACCTTTTTTTTTTTTTTTTGAGGCCATATTCCTTTTGTCTTTCACATTTAAGAATGTAATCAAGACTTCCTCTCCTGGCTATGATGGAGTATAATGCAACAATCTAATGCTCTCAGAGAAAACAATTAGAAAAGCCAGAAAAACTTTTTAAAAATAGAAAAATAAATCTCTCTTAAAGCATTAGAGGGCTACACCACTAAGGCCAATATCCCAGAGAAGAAGGAAAGCTCATTGAAGTCAGCTCAACTTTCTTCCTGCCACTTTTCTCCTTGGAATATCTGTCAACTTTTGGCGCTGGATGGAAAGCTGAGGAGCTAGCAGAGGGTAGCTGCTAAGAAGCAGAGAAGTAGCAGAGCTTTCAGAAATTGTAGGAGGTTGAAAAGATGAAAATGGGAGCTCTGGGCTGTGAAAAGCAATCAGGACTTGAGGGCCAAAATGTCTGAGAGAAGGGAAGTGCAGAAAAGTGAGTCCAGCACTTACCACCAGTTTTCTCCTCGAGGAATTGTGTGATTCTTAAACTATATAAAGCAAGAGATCAAGGCAATAGAAAGTGACTAAAAAGCATGGGAGAGTTTGGGGGGGGAGGGAGTCTCATAGTACTTTGAAGACAAAAATGAGAGCTCAAGACACGTTCCTGAATGGGAATAAATAGCACAGGATCTCATGTGGGATCCCTGGAGTGCTACATTCTAGCAGTGGGGGTGAACTGAAGCTGACCACACATTAAAAAGATTGAAACTTGGCATTTCTACTTCCCCCTAGGGTGTAAACATAATGTTGCTTCCACACTAACAGCAAGAAAAAACTGAAGAAATTGCAAAGCTACTTTTCCAAGCCCATTATGGTGCTAAGGTCTCAGAGCAAGCAAGTGGCCTGAATTTCAAGGAGGGATAGACCCCTTCAAAGATAAATGAGATACGGGCTGGGTCACCTGTGGCAGAGCATGAGGGGAACAGGTGGCTGAACTGTTGGGCACCAGTGTGGAGCAACATGCTGGTCTGAAATAGCTGATGGCCTCAAACTCAGTAGGGTTCCACACTCACTCACAGGTTCTTTTTCATGGACCTCCACTGGGTACTCATGGAAAAGACTGGGGAGAAGGGTTGGAGCGGGGCCAGAAACCAGGGTGGTGCAGGTCTGCGGAAGTTAATTGGTTGTCACTTCAGAGCCTCCCTTTGCTGCTGAATTCTTCTCTTAAAGAGAGGAAAATACTTAAGCTTACTTAAGAACTTAAGTTCTTACTTAACCAGAACTCTTCTAGTTATAGATATACATACTACCAAACAATATTAGTAATGCCACTTTGGAAAACTATATCTAATAGAGCTGTATATATGCATTCTACTCTGATCCAACATTCTACTTCTAGATAAATACTCAATAGAAATGGATACATAAAGTGTTCACCAAGAGATACATAGAGAAATGTTCAAAGCCAATTTACTAACAATGACCAAAAAGTAGAACTAACCCAAATAGCCATCAACTAGAGGTCAGTATATTCCATGGTGTATTCCTACAACAGAATGTCATATAGCAATAAGAATAGACAAATTATTATTATATGCAACCACAAGAATGAATCTCACCACATAATGTTGATTAAAGAAGCCAGACATAAAACAGTATATATTATATGATTCCATTTACATAAAGTTCGAAAATAGGCAAAACTAATCAAAAGGGACGGAAGTCATTATAACTTTAGGGATGGGTATGGGGATGCTAGTCATATTCTACTTCCTGATCTAAGAGACTATTACACAGGAATTTACTTTATAAAAATTCACTGAGCTACAAATTTGTAATCCGTGCACTTTTCTGGTGTAGATTTCAACAAAAATCTACATTAAAAATGTTTACAAGCAGAAAATTGTATTTATAATTTTAAAATACAGATAAATACTATTTTTAAACTTTAACAAATTTAAATTATGCTTACATTGAGCAGGCTCTATTCTAACTGCTTTATGAATAGTAACACATTTAGTCTGCCTAGCAACCTTATAATTTATTGTCTCCATTTTACAGATGAGGAGATTGAGAAATGTTAGAAATGTTAGGTAACTTTCCCAAGTACTCAGCCAGCAGGTGTCAGAGCAGGAATTTGAACCCAGACAGTTTGTGCTCTTAGCACCTTTTGCTGCAGGAGAGACTTACAGCCTCTTACCTTATTCCTGCTCTAAATAACTGTGCTCACTTGAACATTTTTTAAAAGTTACTTTATATATGTGTATATTTAGATTATAATGTCATCAATATTACTAATAGCTGCCATTTGTTTTTTTAATCCTCCTTCATAATATTTTGGATGTTCTGAGATAGTAAGTGATGGGCTGATAAACAGTGAATGGAGGAGCTTCAAGATGGCGGAAGAGTAAGGCGCGAAGATCACCTTCCTCCCCACAAATACATCAGAAATACATCTACATGTGGAACAACTCCTACAGAACACCCACTGAACGCTGGCAGAAGACCTCAGACCTCCCAAAAGACAAGAAACTCCCCACGTACCTGGGTAGGACAAAAAAAAAAAAACAGAGACAAAAGAACAGGGACGGGACCTGCACCAGTGGGAGGGAGCTGTGAAGGAGGAAATGTTTCCACACACTAGGCAGCCCCTTCGCGGGCGGAGACTACGGGTGGCGGAGGGGGAAATCTTTGGAGCCGCAGGGTATCGGTTCCGACCAGCACTCACCAGCCTGAGAAGCTCGTCTGCTCACACGCCGGGACAGGTCGGGGCTGGGAGCTGAGGCTTGGGCTTCGGTCGGAGCGCAGGGAGAGGACTGGCGGCGTGAACACAGACTGAAGGGGGCTAGTGTGCCACAGCTAGCCGGGAGGGAGTCCGGGAAAAGTCTGGACCTGCCGAAGAGGCAAGAGACTTTTTCTTCGCTCTTTGTTTCCTAGTGCGCGAGGAGAGGGGATTAAGCGCGCTGCTTAAAGGAGCTCCAGAGACAGGCGCGAGCTGCGGCTAACAGCGTGGACCCCAGAGACAGGCATGAGACGCTAAGGCTGCTGCTGCCGCCACCAAGAAGCCTGTGTGCGAGCACAGTTCACTCTCCACACCTCCCTTCCTGGGAGCCTGTGCTGCCCGCCACTGCCAGGGTCCCGGGACCCAGGGCCAACTTCCCCGGGAGAACGCACGGCGGGCCTCAGGCTGGTGCAACGTCACGCCGGCCTCTGCCGCCGCAGGCCCGCCCCGCACTCCGTGCCCCTCCCTCCCACCCGGCCTGAGTGAACCAGAGCCCCCGAATCAGCGGCTCCTTTAACCTCGTCCTGTCTGAGCGAAGAATAGATGCCCTCAGGCGACCTCTGCGTGTAGCAGAGGCGCGGCCAAATCCAAAACTGAGCTCCGGGAGCTGTGCGAACAAAGAAGAGAAAGGGAAAATTCTCCCAGCAGCCTCAGAAGCAGCGGATTAAAGCTCCACAATCAACTTGATGTACCCTGCATCTGTGGAATACATGAATAGACAACGAATCATCCCAAATTGAGGAGGTGCACTTTGGGAGCAAAGATATATATATATATTTTTTTTTTTCCTTTTTCTCTCTTTGTGAATGTGTATGTGTATGCTTCTTTGTGTGATTTTCTCTGTATAGCTTTGCTTTTACCATTTGTCCTAGGGTTCAGTCTGTCCGTTTTTAAATTTTTTTTAGTATACTTTTTGGTGCTTATTATCATTGGTGGATTTGTTTTTTGGTTTGGTTGCTCTCTTCTTTCTCCCTCTCTTTTTTTTATTACTTAAAAAAATTTTTAATACTTATTTTTTATTCCAATAACTTTTATTTTATATTACTTTATTTTATTTTATCTTCTTTCTTTCTTTCTTTCTTTCTTTCTTTCTTTTTCTCCCTTTTATTCTGAGCTGTGTGGATGACAGGCTCTTGGTGCTCGAGCCAGGCATCAGGTCTGTGCCACTGAGGTGGGAGAGCCAAGTACAGGACACTGGTCCACAAGAGACCTCCCAGCTACATGTAATATCAAATGGAGAAAATCTCCCAAAGGTCTCCATCTCAATGCCAAGACCCAGCTTCACTCAACGACCAGCAAGCTACAGTGCTGGACACCCTATGCCAAACAACTAGCAAGACAGGAGTACAACCCCATCCATTAGCAGACAGGCTGCCTAAAATCATAATAAGGCCACAGACACCACAAAACACACCACGAGACGTGGACCTGCCCACCAGAAAGATAAGATCCAGCCTCATCCACCAGAACACAGGCACTAGTCCCCTCCACCAGGAAGCCTACACAACCCACTGAACCAACCTTAGCCACTGGGGACAGACACCAAAAACAATGGGAACTATGAACGTGCAGCCTGCGAAAAGGAGACTCCAAACACAGTAAGTTAAGCAAAATGAGAAGACAGAGAAACACACAGCAGATGAAGGAGCAAGGCAAAACCCCACCAGACCTAACAAATGAAGAGGAAATAGGCAGTCTACCTGAAAAAGAATTCAGAATAATGATAGTAAAGATGATCCAGCACATTGGAAATAGAATGGAGAAAATACAAGAAACATTTAACAAGGACCTAGAAGAGCTAAAGAGCACACAAACAGTGATGAACAACACAATAAATGAAATTAAAAATTCTCTAGAAGGGATCAATAGCAGAATAACTGAGGCAGAAGAATGGATAAGTGACCTGGATGATAAAATAGTGGAAATAACTACTGCAGAGCAGAACAAAGAAAACAGAATGAAAAGAATTGAGGACAGTCTCAGAGACCTCTGTGACAACATTAAACACACCAACATTCGAATTCTAGGGGTCCCAGAAGAAGAAGAGAAAAACAAAAGAACTGAGAAAATATATGAAGAGATTATAGTTGAAAACTTTCCTAATATGGGAAAGGAAATAGTTAAGCAAGTCCAGGAAGCACAGAGAGTGCCATACAGGATAAATCCGAGCAGAAACACCCCAAGACACATATTAATGAAACTATCAAAAATTAAATACAAAGAAAAAATATTAAAAGCAGCAAGGGAAAAACACCAAATAACACACAAGGAAACCCTATAAGGTTAACAGCTGATCTATAAGCAGAAACTCTGCAAGCCAGAAGGGGGTGGCAGGACATATTTAAAGTGATGAAGGAGAAAAACCTACAACCAAGGTTACTCTACCCAGCAAGGATCTCATTCAGATTTGACGGGGAAATGAATACTTTTACAGACAAGCAAAAGCTAAGAGAATTCAGCGCCACAAAACCAACTTTACAACAAATGCTACAGGAACTTCTCCAGGAAGGAAACACAAGAGAAGGAAAAGACCTGCAATAACAAACCCCAAACAATTAAGAAAATAGTAATAGGAACATACATATACATAATTACCTTAAATGTACATGGAGTAAATGCTCCAACCAAAAGACATAGACTGGCTGAATGGATATAAAAACAAAACCCGTATATATGCTGTCTACAAGAGACCCACTTCAGACCTAGGGACACATACAGACTGAAAGTGAGGGGATGGTAAAAGGTATTGTATGCAAATGGAAATCAAAAGAAAGCTGGAGTAGCAATTCTCATATCAGACAAAATAGACTTTAAAACACAGACTATTACAAGAGACAAAGAAGGACACTACATAATGATCAAGGGATCAATCCAAGAAGAAAATATAAAAATTGTAAATATGCACCCATCATAGGAGCACCTCAACACATAAGGCAAATACTAACAACCATAAAAGGGGTAATCGACAGTAACACAATCATAGTAGGGGACTTTAATACCCCACTTTCACCAATGGACAGATCATCCAAAATGAAAATAAATAAGGAAACACAAGCTTTAAATGATACATTAAACAAGATGGACTTAATTGATATTTATAGGACATTCTATCCAAAAAAAACAGAATACACATTCTTCTCAAATGCTCATGGAACATTCTCCAGGATAGATCATATCCCAAGTCACAAATCAAGCTTTCATAAATTTAAGAAAATTGAAATCATATCCAGTATCTTTTCTGGCTGCAATGCTATGAGACTAGATATCAATTACAGGAAAAAACCTGTAAAAAATACAAACACATGGAGACTAAACAATACACTAAATAACCAAGAGATCACTGAGGAAATCAAAGGGGGAATCAAAAAAAATACCAAGAAACAAATGACAGTGAAAACAAGATGACCCAAAACATATGGGATGCAGCAAAAGAAGTTCTAAGAGGGAAGTTTATAGCTATACAATCCTACCTTAAGAAACAAGAAACATCTCAAATAAACAACCTAACCTTACACCTAAAGCAATTAGAGAAAGAAGAACAAAAAAACCCGAAAGTTATCAGAAGGAAAAAAATCATAAAGATCAGATCAGAAATAAATGAAAAAGAAATGAAGGAAACGATAGCAAAGATCAATAAAACTAAAAGCTGGTTCTTTGAGAAGGTAAACAAAATTGATAAACCATTAGCCAGACGCATCAAGAAAAACAGGGAGAAGACTCAAATCAATAGAATTAGAAACGAAGAAGTAGAAGTAACAGCTGACACTGCAGAAATACAAAGGATCATGAGAGATTACTACAAGCAACAATGTGCCAATAAAATGGGCAACCTGGAAGAAATGGACAAATTCTTAGAAAGATACAACCTTCCAAGACTGAACCAGGAAGAAATAGAAAATATGAAAAGACCAATCACAAGCACTGAAATTGAAACTGTGATTAAAAATCTTCCAACAAACAAAAGCCCAGGACGAGATGGCTTCACAGTAGAATTCTATGAAACATTTAGAGAAGAGCTAGCACCTATCCTTCTCAAACTCTTCCAAAATATGGCAGACGGAGGAACACTCCCAAACTCATTTTATGAGGCCACCATCACCCTGATACCAAAACCAAAGATGTCACAAAGAAAGAAAACTACAGGCCAATATCACTGATCAACATAGAAGCAAAAATCCTCAACAAAATATTAGCAAACAGAATCCAACAACACATTTAAAGGATCATACACCATGGTCAAGTGAGGTTTATTCCAGGAATGCAAGGATTCTTCAACATGCGCAAATCAATCAATGTGATAAACCATATTAACAAATTGAAGGAGAAAAGCCATATGATCATCTCAATAGATGCAGACAAAGCTTCGGACAAAATTCAACACCATTTATGATAAAAACCCTCCAGAAAGTAGACATAGAGGGAACTTTCCTCAACATAATAAAGGCCATATATGACAAACCCTCAGCCAACATCATCCTCAATGGTGAAAACCTGGAACCATTTCCACTAAGATCAGGGACAAGACAAGGTTTCCCACTCTCACCACTCTTATTCAAAATAGTTTTGGAAGTTTTAGTCACAGCAACCAGAGAAGAAAAAGAAAAAAAAAGGAATCCAAATTGGAAAAGAAGAAGAAAAGCTGTCACTGTTTGCAGATGACAATGCTCTACATAGAAAATCCTAAAGATGCTACCAGAAAACTACTAGAGCTAATCAATGAATTTGGTAAAGTAGCAGGATACAAAATGCACAGAAATTTCTTGCATTCCTATACACTAATGATAAAGAATCTGAAAGTGAAATTAAGAAAACACTCCCACTTACCATTGCAACAAAAAGAATAAAATATCTAGGAATAAACCTACCTAAGGAGACAAAAGACCTGTATGCAGAAAATTATGAGACACTGATGAAAGAAATTAAAGGTGATACAAATAGATGGAGAGATATACCATGTTCTTTGATTGGAAGAATCAACATTGTGAAAATGACTATACTACCCAAAACAATCTACAGATTCAATGCAATCTCAATCAAACTACCACTGGCATTTTTCACAGAACTAGAACAAAAAAATTCACAATTTGTAAGGAAACATAAAAGACCCGAATAGCCAAAACAATCTTCAGGAAGAAAAACGGAGCTGGAGGAGGGTTTCCCTGGTGGTGCAGTGGTTGAGAGTCCACCTGCTGATGCAGGGGACATGGGTTCGTGCCCCGGTCCAGGAAGATCCCACATGCCACGGAGCGGCTGGGCCCATGAGCCATGGCTGCTGGGCCTGCGCGTCTGGAGCCTGTGCTCTGCAACGGGAGAGGCCACAACAGTGAGAGGCCTGCGTACCGCAAAAAAAAAAAAAAAAAAAATCAGAGCTGGAGGAATCAGGCTCCTTGACTTCAGACTATAGTACCAAAGCTACAGTAATCAAGACAGTGTGGTACTGGCACTAAAACAGAAATATAGATCAATGGAACAGGATAGAAAGCCCAGAGATAAACCCACACACATATGTTCATCTTATCTTTGAAAAAGGAGGTAAGAATATACAGTTGATAAAAGACAACCTCTTCAATAAATTGTTCTGGGAAAACTGGACAGCTACATGTAAAAGAATGAAATTAGAACACTTCCTAACACCATACACAAAAATAAAATCAAACTGGATTAAAGACCTAAATGTAAGACCAGACACTATCAAAGTCTTAGAGGAAAACATAGGCAGAACACTCTATGACATAAATCACAGCAAGATCCTTTTTGACCCACCTCCTAGAGAAATGGAAATAAAAATAAACAAATGTGACCTAATGAAACTTAAAAGCTTTTGTACAGCAAAGGAAACCATAAACAAGACCAAAAGACAACCCTCAGAATGGGAGAACATATTTGCAAATGAAGCAACTGACAAAGCATTAATCTCCAAAATTTACAAGCAGCTCATGCAGCCCAATACCAAAAAAACAAACAACCCAATCCAAAAATGGGCAGGAGATCTAAATAGACATTTCTCCAAAGAAGATATACAGATTGCCAACAAACACATGAAAGGATGCTCAACATCACTAATCATTAGAGAAATGCAAATCAAACCTACAATGAGGTATCACCTCACACCAGTCAGAATGGCCATCATCAAAAAATCTACAAATAGTAAATGCTGGAGAGGGTGTGGAGAAAAGGGAACCCTTTTTCACTGTTGGTGGGAATGTAAATTCATACAGCCACTATGGAGAACAGTATGGAGGTTCCTTTAAAAACTAAAAATAGAACTGTCATATGACCCAGCAATCCCACTACTGGACATATACCCTGAGAAAACCATAATTCATAAAGAGTCATGTACCAAAATGTTAACTGCATCTCTATTTACAATAACCAGGGCATGGAAGCAACCTTAAGTGTCCATCAACAGATGAATGGATAAAGAATATGTGACACATATATACAATGGAATATTACTCAGCCATAAAAAGGAAGGAAATTGAGTTATTTTTAGTGAGGTGGATGGACCTAGAGTCTGTCATATAGAGTGAAGTAAGTCAGAAAGAGAAAAAAATATACCGTATGGTAACACATATATATAGAATCAAAAAAAAAAAATGGTCATGAAGAACCTAGGGGCAAGATGGGAATAAAGACAGACCTACTAGAGAATGGACTTGATGATACGGGGAGGGGGAAGCATAAGCTGAGCCAAAGTGAGAGAGTGACGTGGACATATATACACTACCAAACATAAAATAGATAGCTAGTGGGAAGCAGCCGCATATCACAGGGAGATCAGCTTGGTGCTTTGTGACCACCTGGAGGGGTGGGATAGGGAGGGTGGTAGGGAGGGAGACGCAAGAGGGAAGAGATATGGGGGCATTTGTATATGTATAAGTGATTCACTTTGTTATAAAGCAGAAACTAACACAGCATTGTAAAGCAATTATACTCCAATAAAGATGTTAAAAAATTAAAAAATAAAAAACAGTGAATGAGTTACTTATATCATTTCAGACAATTCCATCCATCTTAATGCAGAGAGATGAATGTTGATTTTTTCATCTCTCCTCTAGTTCTATGATTTTATGAATCATGTCTCAGAGTAGGTCATTCCCAGTGTAAATGAGTTAGGTCGAGTCTGAAATCACTAACTCATTCATTTATTCATTCACTCAACAAATAGCATTTGAGTACCTGCTATGTTCCAGGCACTGTTTGAGGTATGGAGGATATTGTGATAAATGGGACAAAGAGTTTAATCTCAGAAGAGGATGCACTGGCCAAATAACAAATAAACATATAACATAATGCCAAATAGTAATAGCTGTCAAGGAGAAAAATATGTCAGAGGGAGGGCATAGAATATGGCAAAGGGATTGTGCAGACAGTGCTGAGCTATTTCATATAGGATGGCCAGGGAAGGCCTCTCTGAGGTAGCAGTCTTTGAGTGGAAGACTAAATAAAATGAGAGATTAAAGCTTTAACCTCTACTCTTAGGTTAGATAGAGATGGATACACAAATCTGATTTGTACAAACATCCTAGATTTGTATCTCCATCTCAATCTCTATCTATCTACCTATCATCTATCTATCCAACTGGATTAAGAGTGGTCCTGCCAGAGAGACCAGAAAGTGCAAAGATTCTGAGGTAGGAAAAACTTGGCAGTTTAGGGAAGCAGCAAATAGCCCAATGTACCTGGGGTGGAGTGAGCTAGGAAGAGAGAGGTGGGATGAAGTTGGAGAAGTTGTCAGAGGCCAAATGCTGTAGGGCTATGTAGACTCTGATAAACTTGGAATTTGTTCAAAATGTGATATGAAGCCACTTGGAGATTTTCGAGCAAAAGTGAGGGATGGTCAGATTTTTATTTCCATAATATGACTCTGACAACTGTATAGAAAATATACTACAGGAAAGAGGCAAGAGGTAATAGCGATGGCTACAGTGATTCATATGGTCACCAGGCAACATCCGTTTGTGAATGTTGTAATATATGAAGTTTAGTTCAACTCCCCTAAATACCATGTTATTGGGCTGATCTCACTCTGTGAACTGGGATTTAATTCTTTCACTATATGAGTGGATAGATTCCCTCTTCTCGAGACAAAGCAGTGCTGAGTTCGTCCTTCAAAATGGCACCACAGAGAGCCTTACTATACTAGTTTGCAAGGGCTGCGGTAACAAAGTACCACAAATGGATTACTTAAACAACAGAAATTTATTGTCTCATAGTTCTGGATGCCAGAAGTCCATAATCAATGTATCAGCAGGGTTGTTTCCTTCTGAGGGCTGTGAAGGAAGAATCTATTCCCCGCCTCTCTCCTCAGCTGTAAATGGCTGTCTTCTCCCTGTGTCTCTTTACACTATCTTCCCTCTGTGGGTGTTGCTTTCCCTTCACATGATGTTCTTTTTTATTTTATTTTATTTATTTTTTTTTTTGTGGTGCACAGGCCTCTCACCGCTGTAGCCTCTCCCGTTGCAGAGCACAGGCTCCAGACGCACAGGCTCAGCGGCCATGGCTCACGGGCCCAGTCGCTCTGAGGCATGTGGGATCTTCCCGGACCGGGGCACAAACCCGCGTCCCCTGCATTGGCAGGCGGACTCTCAACCACTGCGCCACCAGGGAAGCCCCACATAATGCTCTTTTTATAAAGACACCAGTCATATTGGATTAGGGCCCACACTAATGACCTCATCTAAACTTTACTAATTATATCTGTATCAACCCTATTTCCAAATGGGGTCACATTCTGAGAGGGTTAGGGCTTCAACATATGAATTTGGAGGAGACACAATTAAATCCTAACACTTGTAATAGTCAAAGAATAGAGACTTATTGACAAAAAGACCTCAGATATAACCCCTTCTCTCATGTGCCTTGCATTGCATGCATACAAGCCTTGTGTTACTGTCTTTTTGCAGACTGTGGTGGTGAAATCTACCTTTAACATAATCAGTGTCACTTCCATGACTTGAGCGCCTACTATTGGCCAAACACTGTACAGTCTTGTACATATATTATCTCACTTAGTCTATACACACTCTCTGTGGGATAGATTATGTTACCTACATTTTACAGATGACAAAACTAAAATTCAGAGAATATCAATAACTTGTCCAAAGTAACTACTTTGGGCAAAATAAAATACCAGTGTAAATTCTTAGCTACAGCGGTATTTTTTCTTTAAATTTGTCATTAAATTTAAAAATAATATATAACAATGACAACAGAAAGTATGAACACTAGATAGAATCATTAAGAATGTATATTTCAAATAATATTAAGCAAATAAGAAATAGAATACAAAATCATATACATGCTATAATAATATTTATGCAAAAAGTATCAGTGTGTCTAAGTGAACACTGAAAGAAATCAGAGGGTAAGATAAACTTTGAAAGTATGGGTAGATAGTTTATAGTATGATTTTCTTCTTAATGTCATAAATGCTAATTTTAACATTTTAAAGGTAAAAGTGTAATTTAAATTTTTAATATATTAATCCACTTTCCATGTTAATTAACTAGAATTCAAATGCCAGCATGCACCTCCTCAATGAAATTATTTTGGGCCTTCAAGGATATAAAACTATTTTAATCTCAGCATCTAAACAATTGATAATGTTGTTTTTTCCCTACACCCTGACCTTAAGGTCTGGAAAATCTGGAAAATCTAAAGGTCTTCAAGTGTTGCCTGCTCTATGAAGTCTATAAGTATTGGAGATCAAGTCTCATGAATGAAATTGGCATAAATCCACACCTAATTAGATGTTGCAGGGAGGGCAGCCAGCCATCTGGCTTGGATTATACACATGCAAATCCAGCTGAGGTACAGCATCAACTCAGGAGGCTGCCCAGCAGAGTTTGTTTCATCTCTCTTCATCCACTTGCACCCCTTCCTCTCCTCTGTCACTTATGGAGAGGGAGCTTGCAAACAGAAGCAGTACTCCTTTCCGGAGAACTCCACTATGACTGTGTGAAGATCTTTTTGCTGTTCACTGAATATTCATGGAAATTTCCTGAATATTAATATTTATGACAATTCCCTGAATACATGTCTGGTGTGTGACTGTGAAAGAATGATAGAAATTAATTATTTTCTTTGAGTTACCACCCGTTAGATCGAATTTGCATGCTGCAGGAAGGGCTGTTGGAAGTCGGCCTCTGGCAGGAAGCCGCATCTAACACCCCAGGTCTGATTCATCTCCCTTAAGGGTATAAGCTAGTTGTAGTTGATAATGATGTCTCTAAAACTTGGCTGAAGGTGAGCTCCCTTAGCCTCATCTGACCATTGTTTTACAAGATAATTTCTCCTTGCATCAAGGGGATAGGGAAACTAGCATGGTCACATCATTAGGATAAGGAGAAAAGACTCCAACAGGGTATGGGACAGTGAGTCATGGGGAAGGAAATGTTGGAAGGACTGAGATGTACCCAGTCAGCCTCAGAGTTGTCAAATGATGAAAGAAGGAACATTTGACAATTCTGAGGCTGACTGGGTACGTCTCAGTCCTTCCAACATTTTTTCCCAACCAAAATGTCAGCCTTTTTCTTCTGCACCCATCCAAATCCCACCCTCTTCAAAGTCTAGGTCACATCCAACATTCTCCTCAAGGTCTCTCCTTATTGCTCTAATCTATACTGAACTCTTCATGCAATTACAGCAGAGGAGACATCTGCATGGAGAGACAAAGTTGGTCCGTGAGCATGGGTTCAGAACAAGTTAGTGAGTTCCCTTCATGGTTGACAACACTAAGAGCCTGGGACATACATCTTTGTGTGGTTCGTTGCCAATGGGACTGCATTAGCCAGATAGGGCAGCCTATCCTCTGCACTGGGATGGAGACAATATAGTAAATTATTTTTATTTTCTCTAGGCTCCTAATAAACCACTCCATTTCTCTAAATATGTTCTTCTTCACATAAATTCTAACTCTTTTTAAAAATTAATTTTTATTGGAATTGAGTTGATTTACAATGTTGTGCTAGTTTCTGTTGTACAGCAAAGTGAATCAATTATACATATACATATACCCACTCTTTTTTAGATTCTTTTCCCACATAGGTCATTACAGAGAATTGAGTAGAGTTCCCTGTGCTATACAGAAGGTTCTTATTAGTGATCTATTTTATATATAGTAGTGTGTAGATGTCAATGTCAATCTCCCAATTCATCCCTCTCCCCCTTTCCCCCTTGGTAACCATAAGTTTGTTTTCTACATCTGTGACTCTATTTCTGCTTTGTAAATAAGTTTATTTGTACCATTTTTTAGATTCCACACACAAGCAGTATCATATGATATTTGTCTCTCTCTGTCTGCGAAAGTTCTAACTCTTGGACTGATGATGTTTTCAAAGTATCACCAAGCACCTTATGCAAAATACTTGTCAATATTATTGATTAGGTTAACTTTTTCCCTCACATTTTTCCCTCTTGGCTCCTTGTGACTATTCATTGTGATTTGCTAAGACACATATTTCTAGACAGTATCTCAGAGTGAATTCTTTTAAGTGTAGCTCACCTTATCAAGAGTTTAATTCTACTCATCCCATTCTCAGACTTAAGCTGATTTTTTAATTCTGAAGCCATCTTACTCTAGCTCTCTCTTTTTGTGAACTTCTACATCTCTAGTGATTTTATCACTCTACTTAGAACTTGGTTTCATTCTATGCTGTTTTGTTGAGTATTGGTTCTGTACAAGTAAACACCTCCTCAGTTTTATTGTAAACATACAGAGACAAGAACATGACTGGCACATCTTTGCTCCCCCACAGGGATTAGTAGGCCTGGGCACCAAAGAAATATTTAATAATCACTCGGACTTAGGTTTTTGCCTTTAAGATGGGAGTGCCGAGACCACTGACAAATAGCTCTGGACAAGAGACGTCATTCCAGAAAAGTAAATTAGATTGTGTGAGCATCTCTTTCCTGCACCCCTTTCTCTGTGTACCTCACCTGCTTCACCAGTTTTTATCCTCACCCACATAAAATTTGGAGCATAGGTTTCAGTATGCAACACTGGCTACACACCACAATTTTACTTCTTAGGTCTCAGCCTAAATCTGATATCTGTTTTTTTCTTTCTTTGTATATCCCTGCTTATCTATGTCATCATTCTGCTAAGACCCAAATCACACAAGCCATGATGCCATTTTTTTAACTAAAAAGTGAAAAATTAGCAGCTGTGACTGAATCAAGTTCATCTCTTTATTGCCTGGTATCATTACTTGCACACACTGCAGTTCTCCACAAACATGATTGAATAAGCGAGGAGATGAATGAATGATGGGGTGATTACTCTTCTTCTCCTGAGCACTGAAGATACTGATTACAATTTCCTTAAGATCGGGTCTTTGGGTCCTGAAATCGACACTGTCTCAAACGCACACACACATGGAGTTGTCCTTCTAAGCCATCTTTCCAATGTTCACTGGTCCCCTTATCTTCATCACTTTCCTATATAGTTTTCCACAGCTGCATCCCTGACCTACTTTCTAAAAGTCCATCCTACAACTGTAGATGCCTAATGAGTCTGATTACCCTTTATGCCATCATATGTAAAATGGAACTGATAAAAATGTCTAGTTCTTTTTCTAATTTTAAGGATAAATGATAATTCTTCAAAAATCACTGAGCTCCATTCCTGGCACATTTTAAGTGCTCAAAAGATATTACCAATGCTCTTATTTTTATTAATTTATTAATACCTACTTTATAGATGCAGCTATAACTTAAATCTAATAAAATTTAAAATAAATTCTTTATTGTCCTTCCTAAAGATGGTCTACTGCTTCTCGATTTCTGCCACTGTCCACTCAGACCTTAACAATTAGCACCACTTTTGATGTCTTCTCCTGCAATTTTAGTCCTCTTATCTTGCAATCCTGCCCTGCCAGTTTTTCGAGCTGCAGGCTCTATTCCCTTCAGTATATGCTGATATTAGAGCTAACGGAATTTTCCTAAAATGCCACTCTGATTATATAACTCCCTTCCTTAGAAAATTTTCATGGCTCCTCACTGCTAATAGAAAAGTTCAAATTCCTTAACTCAGCATCCTAGTCTCTCCATTATAAGGCTCTGGCTTCCCCATCTATCATCATTGACTCCCCTAAATATTCCATAGCTATAAGAAAATGGACTTACCCTTAACTCCTGCAACAAATTATGGCATGGTCTTTCCCCTGTCTGAATCGATTGTCCTCTTTCCACTTAATCTAAAATGCATTCTTCCCTCAGTAAGCTTTTCTAGTCCACCACAGCCGATACAAGCAATCTGTTTGACCTTAATGCTTGTATTTAGTAACCAAGCACTCATTTGGCAAGGATATTTTACTCCTAGTGTTCTTCTGCATACAAAAAAAAAAAAAAAACTCTTGTGATTCATGTCTTATGAGAAGTATTAAGTTGAACATATGAAATTGACATTTATTAGGTCAAAGATGGCCAAATACTGACAATTTCATATGATTTAATACCCAAATGCAATTAAAAATACAAATTTAATTCTATTATTCCCATATCCAGTGCTGCAGATACAGAATCTGTGTTTCTTTCCAGAAACATTTTTTTTTAATTCACCAAACAATCCTTGCAGATTTTCTAACCATATCGTGGTGAAAGAGTCTAGTGAGTGCTAATATCTGTTTCTCAACAACTTTGTTAATCCAATCAAGAAACATATGTCTGTAGCATGCCTGAGTCCCTCTAATCAACACATTATTCTTTGGTTCTGAATTGCCCCTGAATTTCTCTATTCCTGAGGGTCTGCAAAATAAATTTCTCAGAAAGTGTCTTAGTCTGTTCAGGCAGTTAAAACAAAATACCACACACAGGGTAGCTTATAAACAAGAGAAATTTATTTCGCACAGCTCTGGAAACTAAGAAGTCCAAGATCAAATCATGGTTTCATTTTGAAGGCTGTGTCCTCACAGGTGGAAAGGGGGGAGCCTCTTTTATAAAGACATTAATCACTTCTCAAAGGTCCCACCTCCTATATCATCACACTGGGCATTAGGATTTCAACTTATGAATTTGGGGGAGACACAAACATTCAGACCATAGCAGAAAGTAAGCATCTTCTCAACATCATCGTTGTCTATTTACAAGAGTCAAAGACCTAATGAAAGAAATGTTAGATCAGACAACTGTATCCCCAACATAGAGGAGGGAGAAATACTGTCACAGCCTTTCATTGTCAGCTCCTTGAGAACTGAGGCTGACACATTCTGTTCCAAAATGTAACACAACACCTAGTTCAAAGAATTTTTGTGAGTTGAAAAAGTTAGTAGCCCTAGAATGGGATACTAAGTTAAAGGACTTCATTGTGTTTCATTTTATTCAATTACTGTGATAAATATACTTTTGATTGGCACTCTTTGATTATTCAGTTTTCAAATTCTGTCTCTGCTATTTTCCATTCTTAAGTATACTTGTGTTCATGTTTTTCTTGCATTTTATGCTGTTTTTCAACCATTAGATATTCAGGCTTGTGTATAAGAATAACTTGATAGATTTCTAGGAGTTGAGAAAATTCTTTAGTTAATTGATTGGGTTTTTAAATAACTTTTCTGTACTTGTAGTGATTTTTCTGCATTATAATCGTTTTTGTTTGTTTGTTTTTTGGTTTTTTTGTTTTTTTGTTTTGGCTGTGTGTCTTGGGGCATCTTAGTTCCCAGACCAGGGATGGAACCCGTGCCCCCTACAATGGAAGCACAGAATCCTAACCACTGGACCACCAGGGAATTTCCTATAATGTTTCTTTTAATACCCTAAAGGACAGGAATCATGTAGCATTATATTTTTGAAAATTTAAAATAGAATTTTGTTTCAGGTTTCTAGACCTAATAGATGATATTTGAATATTTTCTGCTTTTAGTGGTTATTTTCTTTTTAAGAGACAACAATAATTTTCAATACTTTTAACTATATATCTTTTAACTTCTACATTAAAAAATAAATCTATTGATCTGAAAATCATTAATGATAATTAAAGCTAGTTTACTGAGCATTTATAAAATTCCAGGCATTGTTCTCAATACTATAATATATATTTATATATTTAACCTTTCTGAGTCTAGATTTAAAGTGGTTAATAACTAACTCAAGGCACTACAGCTATTATCATCATAGTTTGGATAGCTCTTTAAATTCAAAAGCTGTTCTTAACCACTCCACTATTCTAACCTTCAGGTGTTGTGAGGGCTCTGGAAGTCTATTTGGTTGCAAAATAGGTCTGTACATTATGCAATTGTCCTTGAATGACTTTACTGTGGTTTGTGACTTTCTGATACCCTTTGCCAACAGAAAGCATGGGATTGGAAGTTTCTGCTCCCATGGCCACACAGAGATCTAGTTAAAAATTGTGGACTTCCCTGGTGGCACAGTGGTTAAGAATCCGCCTGCCAATGCAGGGGACACAGGTTCGATCCCTGGTCCTGGAAGATCCCACATGCCGCGGAGCAACTAAGCCCGTGCGCCACAACTACTGAGAACACGTGCCGCAACTACTGAAGCCTGCACACCTTGAGCCCGTGCTCCACAACAAGAGAAGCCACCGCAATGAGAAGCACGCTCACCGCAAGGAAGAGTAGCCCCCGCTGTCCGCAACTAGAGAAAGCCGGCAACGAAGACCCAATGCACCCAAAAATAAATAAATTTATTTTTAAAAAATTGTTACATCTGTTGTCTCACGTAGATTTTGTAGACTTCAGAATTAAAATATGGTGTGCTGAGGAGTACATGAAACTACAGATTATCATGATGTCTCTTTCTAGTTTTAAAAACATTTTCATTTTAAAACACAGATGTTATTTTGTGGGAATGGAAACTTTACACATTTTTTTAAGATGAAACATGGAACTTCAAAGAAATGTCTTGCTCTTGACCTACTCTCTTCCAACCCCCTGGAGTTTCCATTTACTTCCTCTGCAGTTAGGAGAGTGGAAAAGCTTGAGATATGCTCTTTGATCTATTTTAAAGTCTCTGCCATTACACAATGACATCTGGCTCTTAGGAGCTAGTCAATTTCTTTGAGAGAAAAGAGAATATTTATGAACGGAAAACCTCTGCAGGTAAATTGTGCACAATTAGCACCTTTTCTGAAGTTTTACAAAGCTACTGCTGTGTCCAAAACAAAAAGGTCTCCATCCATTGTATACAGAACAACCTGTTTAAGTCTCAAGCTAAGCCAGAAACATCTCATGACAAGAACTTTTTAGCCCAGGCAGAGAACCTGAGATAAGAGAAATGTTAGCAGTCACTGCTGGTTCTTCTTTCCAAGTGCCATTAACTGGCTTTATGTAGGAAGCTGTGCCAATAAGAATACTCTAGATGGCTATGTCCTTGCTATCAAGTGATAAGGAGAATGGTGAGAAGCAGCAAGGTATAAGCAAAAGCTCAAGGGCTGAAAAGTCACATATGCCTTGATTGAACGCTGGCCCTCCCACTTGTTGTTTATCCTTCAGAGAGTTACTTAACCTCTCTGAGCCTCAATTTCCTTGTCTGTAAGATGGACATGATGATAATAATACTTCATAAAGTAATTGGGAATACTCAAGAGGTAAATATATATGAAGTACCTTGATCAGAGCTGGGCACATAGCCAGTTACCAAAAGAAAAAAAAAAGCAACTATCACCATCATCATTAATTAGAAGGTATTAAGGAAGACCTTCCAGGTAGTCAGCCAGTTTCCAGTCACTCTCCTTCTTTATGTCTTATACACGAGAGTAAAACGATCTTTTAGCACTTTATCTTCCCATGTCATAACCGTGTGCAAGACCATGAGGTAGATTCCCAAAGGCAGGAGTATCAAACCCAAATCTCAATTTTGACATTAAGACCCATTAGTAACTTCCTCTCCCAATGCTTCAGCTTCTTATTTCTCCCTTTCGAACTCAGTGTTTCTGCTAACCAATTTTTCTTTTTGTCTTTTGTTTATGACTTATTGCTCTACCCTTTTTCTAGTACACCTGAAATTCCAAGATTCCCTTTCTGCCACTTCTGTGAAAGCCACACCCTTTGGGAACAGACTGGGTTGGAATCCATGCTCTGGTCCCTAGTAGCTGTGAGACCATCCTTGTTTAATTTTCCTTTTTAACCTTCAATTTCTTAATACTAAAATGAGAACTGCAATATTAAATTCCACAAGCTTAGGGGACCTAAATGAGATGACATATGTGCAGCAACCAATAGACACATAATAGGCACTTGGTAAATGTTAGTTATATTCACCTTCATAACTATCAAAGCTTAGTGCAAAATTCTTCTCTTATATGAGAACATATGTCCTCATTATTCCAGTCATATTTGTGGTCTTTAGCTCAATGGACTCAACTTGAGGGTGGTGGAAGATCTCCATAGATATTGAAGTTTGAATTTCAGCTCTAGAACTCGTTCATTATGTGTGACCTTGGGTAAGTACTTCAATTTCTCTGAACCTCAATTTCCACATCTGTTAAAAAATTACAAATCACATACTGAAGGTGTGAAAAGTAAGTGAGAGTGCATATAATCATAGCACAATATTTTAGAACTGTATTTTAAAAATAGTACCTACCAGTTATTAGTTTTCACCAAGGATATTTTGATTGCACGTATATATTCTGTCCTTGTAGCTTGATCTTTTCAAAAGTATGGGGTTTTGTTTTACAATTTTAGCACAATTTAAAAATTCTTACAAGTGAGAACCCCAAGTTTTATGGTAATTTTTAATGGATAAAGAGGATATGTTCCATTGAAAAGGATTTTTGCTGATTTAGAACTAAGTAAGGATACTTCTTAGAATACTAGGATACTAGATACTAGAAGGGAAAGTTTATGGAAGAGCCTAGACAATGGTCAGTAGAAAAAGCAAGAGAAGGAAGGAGAAAGATGCCACTATCCATCCTCCTTGCAGAAGAGATGGGCTGAGGTTCTCTGTCCTCCCAGTCCAGGTGTAATTGCTCTCAAGTTCCTCCTACCAGAATCCCATGACAATGTAGACCTCCTCTTCCAATGCCATCCTTCTTCAATGCCCAGGCCTTCTGGCCACCACAACTGCAGCTCAGATAAGTGTAGAAGTTTCTGTTTTAGCCTATTGTGTTCAACAGAGACCTAGGCATGCCTGCTCATGGTGGGATGATTGGTCATAGGAGCTGGGCTGAGAAGTCTCCTTGGAAAGAACCAATCTAAAGTCAAACTTCAAGAGCATAGCTCAAATCCTGGGTTAGGGGAGGGCAACGACTGAGTGGAACTGGAAGCAGGGCTGGTCCATCACAACAAATATGGAGATATTTTTTCTCTTTTAAACAGCATTTCTTTAGTACTCCTTTGAGCAAAAACTAATCAATTAAAATCTGAAAATGAAGCTACTGTCACAAGAAGCTTCCATTCTAAGAACCAGAAGATCTAAATTCAGAATCTAGATTCTGCCTCTGAACTTGAGTATATCCCTTAACTTTTCATGGTTCTCAGCTTCCTCCTCTGTCAAAGGAGAGGATTCAGCTAGATGGTTTTAAGTCTCTCTCAAGTCCAGTGTTATCAGGCCATAGTCTATTACTCAGACAGACTAAGGGTAGTTACAGACCTACAGGCCCTATTTGTGGAAATCATGGCCCTGTACTATGCCTCACATTTGCTCTGTGAATTAGTTATCTTGGCTACTTTGGTCTTCCATGATTTTCCTCCTCTCATGTTTGGGCTCAGAGGCAATGCCTTCTGTAGTTGCAAATGCTGATGCCAAATGTGACACTCACATTGCCAGGACCCACTACTTTGCCACGCACATAAAGCTGACAGTGACTGGCTTCGTGGACACTGAAATCCCTCTGGTTAAACCACCTCTGTCCCTGTTACCATCATGGGAAACACCTTGTGTTACTGGTGAAGGTCCAGGAACCAGTGCTCCTGATACCTTGGGCTCCCAGGGCACCACAGAGATTTTAGGAAAATAGCTATTTTACCCATACTTTTACTATATCCAGTTCACTCTAAGATTCAGGCTCAGTTCTTTGTGGACTGGGGTGAATTGCAGCCTGCACCTCTCAGAATCATGCCTCTCTCCAACCCTGGCACTCTGGCCTTGAAAAAGAAGTGGAAAACACTTCTCTCTCTTCTGCCATTCTATTGTACTCCTTCTCCTCCACTTTTATCCCTCTCCTGGGATGACTAAAGAAACATAGCCTGCCTGTTAAGAAATATTTTCTTCTGGAATTCTGAAATATCATAATTTATTTTCTTAAGTATTTCTAAGTAAGAAAACCAACAAACCAATTAGCATTTCATCAATGTTGCTACCACTAGATAAGGCAAGGCCTCTATTTGTCCTGAGCTTCGAATCTCATTAGGATTTACCTTTTCAATGCTAACCAAGTGTTCACTAAGATCAAAGAGCAGTTTCTCTCATTACTCTTTTCGAATTAGTCACTCTTCCAGTATAAATTCTTGATGCCCTCATCCCAGGAGTGCTTGATAATGCCCCTGGGTCTATAGGTTAAAGTGATTCTTAACAAGATTCTCACATTCATCTTTTTGATATTCACCTCTGCTCACTCCCCACATAGCTCCAAAAGACCACACACACACACACACACACACACACACACACACACAGAGATACATACATGGTACATAACATATGCACATACACATAAGTTATCAACTGTGAAATCTTGTGGTGCAACCTTTACTTGTTATTAGAGTTCAGAGAAGAGACACCTCTGGAATACTGGGAAAAATGGAAGAAAATGTTTCAGGACAGTGTGTTCAAGAAACATGTATTACGGGGGGCCTTCAAGATGGTGGAGGATTAAGACATGGAGATCACCTTCCTCCCCACAAATACATCAGAAATACATCTACATGTGGAACAACTCCTAGAGAACACCTATTGAATGCTGGCAGAAGACCTCAGACTTCCCAAAAGGCAAGGAAATCCCCACATACCTGGGTAGGGCAAAAGAGAAAAGAAAAAACAGAGATAAAAGAATAGGAATGGGACCTGTACCTCTGGGAGGGAGCTGTGAAGGAGGAAAAGTTTCCACACACTAGGAAGCTCCTTCACTAGCAGAAATGGGGGTGGGAGGGGGAAGCTTTGGAGCCACAGAGGAGAGCACAGCAAAAGGGGTGCAGAGAGCAAAGAGGAGAGATTCCCTCACAGAGGATTGGTGCTGACCAGTACTCACCAGACTGAGAGGCTTGTCTGCTCACCTACCGGAGCAAGTGCGAGCTGGGAGCTGAGGCTCAGGCTTTGGAGGTCAGATCCCAGGGAGAGGGCTGGGGTTGGCTGCAGGAAGACAGCCTAAGGGGGCTAATGTGCTACAGCTAACCAGGAGGGAGTCCGGGAAAACGTCTGGAACTGCCTAAGAAGCCAGAGACCATTGTTTCAGGGTGCATTAGGAGAGGGGATTCAGAGCACTGCCTAAACGAGCTCCAGAGACGGGCACGAGCTGCAGATATCAGCGCAGACACCAGAGACAGGCATGAAATGCTAAGGCTGCTACTGCTGCCACCAAGAATCCTGTGTGCAAGCACAGGTCACTATCCACACCAAACCCCTGGGAGCCTGTGCAGCCCACCACTGCCAGGGTCCCCTGATCCAGGGAAAACTTCCACTGGAGAACACATGGCACGCCTCAGGCTGTTGTAACGTCACACTGGCCTCTGTTGCCTGCAGGCTTGCCCCACATTCCAATTATGACTACCATACCCTTCCTTTCTCCGGCCCTGAGTGAGCCAGAGCCCCCTAATCAGCCGCTGCATAGATCCCCTCCTGTCTGGGCGGGGAACAGATGCCTGATGGCAGCCTACACACAGAGGTGGAGCCAAAACCAAAGCTGAACCCCAGGAGCTGTGTGAACAAACAAGAGAAAGGGAAATTTCTCCCAGCAGCCTCAGGAGCAGCAGATTAAATCTCCACAGTCAACTTTATTTACCCTGCATCTGTGGAATACCCGAATAGACAACGAGTCATCCAAAATTGAGGCAGTGGATTGTGGGAGCAGCTGTAGACTTGGTGTTTGCTGTCTGCAGCTGATTTGTTTCTGATTTTATGTTTATCTTAGTTTAGTTTTTAGTGCTTGTTATCAATGGTAGATTTGTTTATTTGTTTGGTTGTTCTCTTCTTTTGTTTTTTTAAGTTATTAACATATTTTTATGTTAATTTTTTTTCTTTCTTTTCTTTTCCCTTTTCTGCTGAGCTGTGTGGCTGAAGTGTTTTGTTCTCTAGCCTTGTGTCAGACCTGAGCCTCGGAGGTGGGAGTGCTGAGTTCAGGACATTGGACCACCAGAGACCTCCCAGCCCCACATAATATCAATCTGTGAGAGCTCTCCCAGAGATCTCCATTTCCACGCTAAGACCCAGCTCCACACAACGGTCAGCAAGCTCCAGTGCAGGATGCCCCATGCCAAAACAACTAGTAAGACAGGAACACAACCCACCCATTAGCAAAGAGGTTGCCTAAAATCATACTAAGTTCACAGACACCCCAAAACACACCACCATACACAGCAATGTCCACTAGAAAGACAAGATCCAAATTCATCCACCAGAACACAGGCAACAGTCCTCTTCACCAGAAAGCCTACACAAGCCACTGAACCAACCTCACCCACTGGGGGCAGACACCAAATGCAATGGGAACTAGGAACCTGCAGCGTGTGAAAAGGAGACCCCAAACACAGTAAGTGAAACAAAATGAGAAGACAGAGAAATATGCAGCAGATGAAGGAGTAAGGTAAAAACCGACCAGACCAAACAAATGAAGAGGAAATAAGCAGCCTACCTGAAAAAGAATTCACAGTAATGATAGTAAAGATGATCCCAAATCTTGGAAATAGAATGCAGAAAATACAAGAAGTATTTAAAAAGGACCTAGAAGAACTAAAGAGCAAACAAACAATGATGAACAACACAATAAATGAAATTAAAAATTCTCTAGAAGGAATCAATAGCAGAATAACTGAAGCAGAAGAACAGATAAGAGACCTTATCCACTAAGGTAAATTCCACTAGGATAAAATAGTGTAAATAACTACCACAGAGCAGAATAAGAAAAAACAATGAAAAGAATTGAGGACAGTTTCAGAGACCTCTGGGACAGCATTAAACACACAAACATTCGAATTCTAGGGGTCCCAGAAGACAAAGAGAAAAAGAAAGGGTCTGAGAAAATATTTGATGAGATTATAGTTTAAAACTTCCCTAACATGGGAAAGGAAATAGTCAGTCATGTCCAGGAAGCACAGAGAGTCCCATACAGGATAAATCCAATGAGAAACATACAAAGAAACATAATAATCAAACTATCAAAAATTAAATACAAAGAAAAAATATTAAAAGCAGCAAGGGAAAAGCAACAAATAACATACAAGGGAATCCCCATAAGGTTAACAGCTGATCTATCAGCAGAAATTCTGAAAGCCAGAAGGGAGTGACAGGACATATTTAAAGTGATGAATGGGAAAAAACTTATAGCCAAGATTACTTTACACAGCAAGGATCTCGTTCAGATTTGATGGAGAAATTAAAACCTTTACAGACAAGCAGAAGATAAGAGAATTCAGCACCACCAAATGAGCTTTACAACAAATGCTAAAGGAAATTCTCTAGGCAGGAAACAAAAGAGAAAGAAAAGACCTGCAATAACAAACCCCAAACAATCAAGAAAATAGTAATAGGAACATGCATATAGATAATTGCCTTAAATGTACATGGATTAAATGCTCCAACCAAAAGACATAGACTGGTAGAATGGATACAAAAACAAGACCCATATACATGCTGTCTACAAGAAACCCACTTCAGACGTAGGGACACATACTGACTGAAAGTG
Organism: Globicephala melas; assembly: GCF_963455315.2. Lineage (NCBI taxonomy): Eukaryota > Metazoa > Chordata > Mammalia > Artiodactyla > Delphinidae > Globicephala > Globicephala melas. The sequence continues at coordinate 69,620,145 of NC_083314.1, forward strand.
AGGGGATGTAAAAATATATTCCATGCAAATGGAAATCAGAAGAAAGCTGGAGTAGGAATACTCATGTCAGAAAAAATAGACCTTAAAATAAAGACTGTTACAAGAGACAAAGAAGGACACTACATAATGATTAAGGGATCGATCCAAGAAGAAGATATAACAATTGTAAATATTTATGCACCCAACATAGGAGCACCTCAACACATAAGGCAAATGCTAACAGCCATAAAAGGGGAAATCGACAGTAACACAATAATAGTAGGGGATTTTAACACCCCACTTTCACCAATGGACAGATCATGCAGAATGAAAATAAATAAGGAAACACAAGCTTTAAATACATGTTAGACCAGATGGACTTAATTGATATTTATAGGACATTCCATTCTAAAACAATAGAATACACTTTCTTCTCAAGTGCTCATGGAACATTCTTCAGGATAGATCATATCTTGGTCACAAATCAAGCCTTGGTAAATTTAAGAAAATTGAAATCGTATCAATTATCTTTTCTGACCACAACATTATGAGACGATAACAATTACAGGAAAAAAAACTGTAAAAAATACAAACACTAAACAATATGCTACTAAATAACCAAGAGATCACTGAAGAAATCAAAAAATACCTAGAAACAAATGACAATGAAAACACGATGGCCCACTTAGAAAAGCACAACCTTCTGAGGCTGAACCAGGAAGAAATCGAAAATGCAAACAGACAAATCACAAGCACTGAAATTGAAACTGTGATTAAAAATCTTCCAACAGACAAAAGCCCAGGACCAGATGGCTTCACAGGAGAATTCTATGAAACATTTAGAGAAGAGCTAACACCTATCCTTCTCAAACTCTTCCAAAATATAGCCAAGGGAGGAACACTCCCAAACTCATTCTATGAGGCCACCATCACCCTGATACCAAAACCAAAGATGTCACAAAGAAAGAAAACTACAGGCCAATATCACTGATGAACATAGATGCAAAAATCCTCAACAAAGTATTAGCAAACAGAATCCAACAGCACATTAAAAGGATCATATACCATGATAAAGTGGGGATTATCCCAGGAATGCAAGGATTCTACAGTACTCACAAATCAATCAATGTGATACACCATATTAACAAACTGAAGGATAAAAACCATATGATAATCTCGATAGATGCAGAAAAATTTTTGACAAAATTCAACACCCATTTATGATAAAAGCTCTCCAGAAAGTAGGCATAGAGGGAACCTACCTCAACATAAAAAAGGCCATATATGACAAACCCACAGCCAACATCGTTCTCAATGGTGAAAAACTAAAACCATTTCCTCTAAGATCAGGAACCACACAAGGCTTCTCACTCTCACCACTATTATTCAACATAATTTTGGAAGTTTTAGCCACAGCAATCAGAGACGAAAAAGAAATAAAAGGAATCCAAATCAGAGAAGAAGAAGTAAAACTGTCACTGTCTGCAGATGACATGATACATAGAGAATCCTTAAAGATGCTACCAGAAAACTACTAGAGCTCATCAATGAATTTGGTAAAGTTGCAGGATACAAAATTAATGCACAGAAATCTCTTGCATTCCTATACACTAACAACGAATAATCGGAAAGAGAAATTAAGGAAACACTCCCATTTATCATTGCAGCAAAAAGAATAAAATACCTAGGAATAAACCTACCTAAGGAGACAAAAGACCTGTATGCAAAAAACTATAAGACACTGATGAAAGAAATTAAAGACAATATAAACAGATGGAGAGATATACCATGTCCTTGGATTGGAAGAATCAACATTGTGATAATGACTATACTACCCAAAGCAATCTACCAATTCAATGCAATCCCTATCAGACTACCAATGGCATTTTTCACAGAACTAGAACAAAAAATTTCACAATTTATATGGAAACACTGAAGACCCCGAATAGCCAAAGCAATCTTGAAAAAAAAAAAAAAAAACAGAGCTGGAGGAATCAGGTTTCCTGACTTCAAACTACAATCCAAAGCTATAGTAATCAAGACAGTATGGTACTGGCACAAAAACAGAAATATAGATCAACGGAAAAGGATAAAAACCCAGAGATAAACCCACGTGCATATGGTCACCTTATCTTTGATAAAGGAGGTAAGAATATACAGTGGAGAAAAGACAGCCTCTTCAATAAGTAGTGCTGGGAAAACTGGACAGCTACATGTAAAAGAATGAAATTAGAACACTTCCTAACACCATACATAAAAATAAACTCAAAATGCATCAATGACCTAAATGTAAAGCCAGACACTGTAAAACTCCTAGAGGAAAACATAGGCAGAACACTCTATGACATAAATCACAGCAAGATCCTTTTTGACCCACCTCCTAGAGAAATGGAAATAAAAACAAAAATAAACAAATGGGACCGAATGAAACTTAAAAGCTTGTACAGCAAAGGAAACCATTATCAAGACAAAAAGACAACCCTCAGAATGGGAGAAAATATTTGCAAATGAAGCAACTGACAAAGGATTAATCTCCAAAATATACAAGCAGCTCATGCAGCTCAATATCAAAGAAACAAAAAACCCAATCCAAAAATGGGCAGAAGGCCTAAATGGACATTTCTCCAAAGAAAATATACAGATTGCCAACAAACACATGAAAGGATGCTCAACATCACTAATCATTAGAGAAATGCAAATCAAAACTACAGTGAGGTATTACCTCACAACAGTCAGAATGGCCATCATCAAAAAATCTAGAAACAGTAAATGCTGGAGAGGGTGTGGAGAAAAGGGAACCCTCTTTCACTGTTGGTGGGAATGTAAATTCATACAGCCACTATGGAGAACAGTATGGAGGTTCCTTAAAAACTAAAAATAGAACTACCATACCACCCAGCAATTGTACTACTGGACATTTACCCTGAGAAAACCATAACTCAGAAAGAGTCATGTACCACAATGTTCATTGAAGCTCTATTTACAATAGCCAGGACATGGAAGCAACCTAATTGTCCATCGACAGATGCATGGATAAAGAAGATGTGGCACAAATATACAATGGAATATTACTCAGCCATAAAAAGAAACAAAATTGAGTTATTTTTAGTGAGGTGGATGGACCTAGAGTCTGTCATACAGAGTGAAGTTAGTCAGAAAGAGAAAAGTACCATATGCTAACACATACATATGGAATCTTAAAAAAAAAAAATGGTTTTGAAGAACTTAGGGGCAGGACAGGAATAAAGACACAGACATAGAGAATGGACTTGAGGACACAGGGAAGGGGAAGGGAAAGCTGGGATGAAGTGAGAGAGCGGCGTTGACATATATACACTACCAAATGTAAAATAGATAGCTAGTGGGAAGCAGCTGCATAGCACAGGGAGATCAGCTTGGTGCTTTGTGACCACCTAGAGGGGTGGGGTAGGGAGAGTGGGAGGGAGACGGAAGAGGGAGGGGATATGGGGATATAGGTATACGTATAGCTGATTCACTTTTTTATACAGCAGAAACTAACACATCATTGTAAAGCAATTATACTCCAATAAAGATGTTTAAAAAGAAAAATGTTAGCAAAGAGAGTTAAGTCTGGAGAGTAGAGGTGAGAAGTGGAAAGGCCTTTATTGCTAGGATAAATGTTTGACTCAGGATAATGTTTTTGACCCAAGGAGCAATATAGTTCAATTATATTAGGAGACTGATAGAAACTGACTGCATTAATACTGTCTTGTCATAAGGAAGGCCTGAATTAGGATTGTAGCAGGAGCACAGGGGAGATATGTTATAAGTAATCAAGAAAACAGGAGGGGGCTTCCCTGGTGGCGTCAGTGGTTGAGAGTCCGCCTGCCGATGCAGGGGACATGGGTTCGTGTCCCGGTCCGAGAGGATCCCACGTGCCGCGGAGCGGCTGGTTCCGTGAGCCATGGCCGCTGAGCCTGCGCGTCCGGAGCCTGTGCTCCGCAACGGGAGAGGCCACAACAGTGAGAGGCCCGTGTACCGCAAAAAAAAAAAAGAAAAGAAAAGAAAACAGGAGGAACAGTAAAAGGAGCAAAACACAGATATCTCCACTGTTTTCAGCCTGGTACTTTAAGTCCCCTCTGAGGCAGCTGCTGTCAATTGTCACATTATAGCCATTCTTGTCTTCTTCCAATGAAGAGGGCTCTTGAGTTTTAGCTACGCACATGACCTGTTAGAGTATAGATTACATTCTCCAGTTCTCATAGGCCGTAGGAGTGGCCATATGATGAAGGTTTGGCCCATGGAATGGAAGTGTAAGTGAGGGAACAACTTCTAGGTCCTGCCTCTAAGAGAAGGATAGTGCCCTCTGTTTCTTCTCCCCTTCCTCCTGTGCAATGGGATGTGACAGAGGGCTGCTGTGGACGTGGAGACAGGAGCTACACCCCAGGAATGAAGATTACAAAAGAGGAACCCTGGCCCCTGTTTTTCCCAGAATGGAACCTCCATACTAGCTCTAAGAGTGAGAAATCTAATTTTGTTTCAGTCACTGTAATTTTGCATCTCTGTTTTGTGTTTCTGAATCTATATCCTAACTAACACACTTTTCTATCTCACAGGCATGAAACATTTCAAAAGCTTTTAAATTAATGTAAAAATAACAGATATTGTAAAAACAAGGAGATTTTATACACCAGGAATTATCCCAGAGATACCACTATCTTATTTTGAAAGAAGTCTTGAAAAGTGTTAGTATTAGTTGGTAAGCCTCAAAATCCTCATCACCCCCCACACACACCAGCTTTTCAGGGATCAGTGAATGCCAAAGCTTCAGATAAGGAGGAAGTTGCTTTTTTAACAGAGAGAAAAGAATCTGGAGTTCTTGGAGGCTAATTCAAGAAGGATAGGTTGGGAACAAAGATAGGAGAGATAAAAGAATTAGAAAGTCAGCATTGTGCAATGTGATGCCCTCTCTGTGATTTCTCAGAAAGGGTGATTATTCCGAGAATGTCTGATATGAGTGCCTTTTGGGGGATAGACCTATTCAGAGACTGAGTGTCAAGTCTAGACTGATGCAAAGTGAAGCAGACAGAAACTTTGGGGAGAAAAAGGCAGGAAGCAGAGAGAAATATGAGATTATAAACCCCTGGGTGTTAACAGAAATCTGGGTGAAAGGGCTACGTATTCCACAGTGTATGGATAAAAGCAACAACACCTCTGGATCTCTCAGAACTGGTCTTCCCAGCAGACCCCTCTGAGTCACTCTATAAGTGTAAGTTTCTGTTATTATCATTGATCAAAACAAGAAAAGTAGGCTGGGTTTGGTTCTGAAGTAACGTGATGTAAAATCCAAATAGAAACATCTTAGACACAGGTGAAACTGAAGAACTGGAGCTTAAGTGAGGAGGCCCATAGAGCAGGTTTTTCAACTTAGGGGCTATTGACATTTTGGGCTGGATAACTCTGTTGTTGGGAGCTGTTCTGTGCATTGTATGATGTTTAGCAGCATCTCTGTCCTCTACCCGCTAGCTACAGCCATTGCCCCAAGTATAACAATCAAAAATGTCTCCAAGTGTTGCAAACTGTCCCCCAGGAGGCAAAATCACCCCCAGCTGAGAACCACTGCTATATAGATTTATGGGTCACCAGTATGGAGGTCATTGTTAAAAGTGGGAGTCAGTTTTGTTCATTGGCGGGCAGAAGAGGAAAGGGCAGCATACTTAACCTTGGAGAATTCTTAAGAAGAACCAGCTCTAAAAGATGCACTCTATATTACTCAAAGACCATGCCATGAGATTTATTGCCTGATAGCTTAAGATTATTCTATCTGCAGAAGGAAGAAATGTTAGAAAGAGAGAAGCAACAGGGCATCAGTGATTAAATAGAAAGGACAGAGAACAGGGTTATATTCTACCTGTATCTATTTCTTATCTGGCCAACTCTTTCACATCTCTAGGTGGCCTTTCCAGAACCCCATCCCCCAAGCCTATGTAAGGTCTTCCTGCCATGTACTTGTATACCTTTTCCCTTCAATGGAGAAATTATTTTACTTTATGACAACCGCTTATGTAATTATCTCTCATCTAGATCTATGAGAGGAGAAAGCATACCTGCTTTACTTACCATTGTATGCCTAAAGATAGCACATGCCTGGGACATCATAGATGCTCAAAAAACACTTTCAAATGAATAAATGCACAAATCAACAACAAAATAAACTAATCTAATGAGATATATTTTACCACCTTCACCTTATAGTTAAGGAAACTGAAACTCATAAAGGTTAAGTGACTTTCTTATATAGGGTAAGGCAAATTACTAGTCAATAGCAAAACATGACTGAAACCCAAGCTTGTCTAATTCCAAATTCCATACCCTTTCCATGGCACTTCACATATGTCCCATTTGTATAATGGCATTTTGAGCATCTCCATGGCCTCTCTACTGCAAAACTCCAGGAGATACAATTCTCATTGAATGCACTGTGAATGGTGTCCCTGCAGATGTGCAGTGCTGGAACCTTAGGGCTCTCACTTTTAAAACCTCCAACACAGGTGTTATCTCTGTTCCTGAGAATCTGGGTCATATCAAGTTCTGCTCTGGTATCGAAATATGACTCACATTCGGATTAAAATTCTGTCTAGATACATAGCTGAGTCCTTTCAGGGTATTCTCTTCTCTGAAACTTCCTCCTAACTGAAAATTAGGTTGAGAAGTAACAAACAAAAAGTACAAGCAGTCTGATTAACTAGCTATTTTCCCAAAGGTTATTTAAATGGGTTGTTTGGAATTTAGAATGTACTTTTTTATTTAAAAACACTATTATAAGGAGTAGACAGGTTTCCAGGTTAGACCACTGGAGAAAATCTCACACAATAGGAAAAATAAATTTCAATACAAGCCTTTATTCAGGCTCCTGGAAGTTGGAATAAAGTTTCCTAAGTGAGGGAATAGACCTGGAAAAAGCCTTAAAGAAGATATTTGAAATTCTCTTAGCTTGTCCTGCCCAGAGAACTAGAATAAAGACTCAACATCCTGTAACAAAACTACTGTTAGAAGGACTTACCACTGACTTTTCTAAGACCCAGATCATAACTTTTAATAGACATTCTCCAAAATGTGCTTGCCCTATCCCAAAGTTCAATGCTACATATAAATGTTTCATTATTTAGGATTGCATTTTGCAAAAAAATTGGCTTGGAAGTTTGGTAAGAATGTTACATCGATTGATGATTGTCCTTCTGACAACTTGCCATTTCACAGATATATCTGATAGGCATCTAAAAACATATCAAGGCCAAAACACATTTTCTCCTTAGTCCCCTCCCAACCCCAGCCCAAAATCTTTCTTTCCAAAATCTTCCCCGTTTTCACAAAATGATACATTATCTACTTGGGTTGCTCAAGCCAGAGATCTAGAGTTCAGAATTAATTGCTCTTTTCCTTCATCATCCACTCTTCACAACCAAAGCATGATAAAGTTCTGTCCATTCTACCTTTAAAAATCTGTTCTTAATATGGCTACCTTTCTTCAAAGTCACTGTTACCAACACAAATACCATCATCTGTCATGTAGACCATTGGGAAAGCCTCTTAAGTACTTTTCATTACCAATTTTTCCTCTGTTGTCTGTCCTCCATACATCAACCAGTATGCAAGAACACAGGCTTTGAGGTAGAGGTAATCAGCCTAGGACACAGCTGTCCTTTACTAATTATATAGCCTTAAGTCCTCTTGGCATTTTCTGTTGCTTCCATCTGGCCCAGGGAGATGATCATTGGACCCTTCACTTCATAAGGTCAAATGGTTATAGTCCTGACTCTCATTGAGAGCCACCATCCTTCAGGTTTTAGGCTACTCAAGTGTAAGCAATCTATCAATCCTTTTAAAATCTATGACTTAAAGTCAAGGGTGCCATTACTTTTCAAACATAGAATTATCTTCTAAATTCAAATGCTCCTATTATAATCAAGTTTTATAAGTATATTTTGAGGATAACCTGATGAATAAAAATATCATGAAGTAACATTTGATTGGAAGGTACCAGTCTCCACAGAGCAAACTGTTTTAGCCATTCCTTACCAAAGCAGCCTTCTAGGATCTTGCTACAGATCTTGAAGAACTTGGCTCACATCGACAATTCTGCTTTTTCCACCCTGATAACTTCAGATAGGTTACTCAGACAGGGCTCTACATGGCCCCAGGGACCCAACCTCTATTTCTGGCTTACTCCTTGCCCCACTTACTCAGCCCAGCTTGAGCGGTAAGAGGAAAACCATTTGATTTTCACCAATTAATTTTCACTAAGCTAATTTATCTAAATTTGATTGAATTAATAAGCATTGATGGCCCTTTAACTCTTCCAGGTATATTGATACTTTTAAAGAGACAATCTTTACAACTAGTGGGATCTTAGAAAATATAACAACTTCTCTGATAATGCATAGAAAGTTTTTTGGGGAAGGAAACCATCGTCTAAGCAGCTTAGCTCTATTTAGAATTCTAACCCCGGAGTTAGTTCTGCTAAGACATTTTTTGCTTTATCTTTTGAACCCAGACTACTATGATGTTTGTAACTTACTTTATCATAAGGTTTAGGTGTTGGTTAGTTTAAGTTATGCTTTAGGAGCTATCAGTTGCATTAGTTATCTATTTACCTGACAGCAATCAGCTGATATTTAATTTAAAAGTCCAACCTTCGTAGGAAACTACTACCAATAGTTCAGCTCATTATTTCTTATTAACATAAGAGGCTTTGCTAATCAGCATAACGAATGATAAAAATAAGTTTTAATTGGTGAAAATACTGACATTTTAGTTTGCTTAACAGATATTAGTAATGAGTTGCTATTGATGAAAATTTGTGCTCAAAGCCTCTGGATTGTCTATAATATTCTAGAAATACTCCCCTCACTTGTATGAAATGAGGTATAAGAATCAAATGAGGCCTTAGGCACAGTGAGGCTTGCTCCCTAAACAATCCTATGTTGAGCCATTTGTCTGAAAAATTCTGGTTACCTAATGCTGACTATAATCCTGCTTCTAATATTGCTGGTGCAGACACATCATCTAAAAGAACAGAGGCTGGATCCTGAATGAGCTTACAGAACAGGTTTTATGCACTGTTGTTCCTTCTTGCTAATAGAAGTTTGTTTAGTACTGTAAACGTGGACAATTCAAGCAGAATTTGGTCTACTTTTTTGCTTTCCTTATCATATTGTAGCATGATTATCAAGATATAGTTAATCTCAACCGCTTCTCACCATTAATGCCTACCGTTCATAGCCAAATTGGCTTAGATACATAGCAATAGAGAGAGTTTATAAATATTTCATGTTAGTCCCCGTGCCCCAACTTCATAACACAAGTAGCACATGAGGGCAGCAGCAAAGGTTCAGGAAATATATAAGATTCACTCTGGTAGGCTGGAGGGTCATATGATAATTTGTAATTCAAGGACTGTCTGTAGAGAGACAGGTCACTGAGAAGCTAGTGAAAGGCAGGGGGTAGGGAAGCCTGGCTAAAGCTGGTGGTAGAGGCAGAAAAGAGACAAATGTTTTTGAATAAAGCTTGATGAAAGATTCTTTCTGTATGAGGCGGCGGTAGGGGATGCTGCTAAACTGGGGGCTGAGGATAAAAAGAAGAGCGCCTATTAACTATGACATTCCAGTCATGCACACAGCACTTGTTGAATCAGCCATCCCTGTGACAGAGATCTTAGTGACACTCATGCATGTGCTGGCTGCTCCTTTCAAAGAACAGTAATACAGACGTGTTGTATTGATGTGTTTTATTTCCCAAACAACAAAGGGTAGGTACACGTGCTCACGTGGGCCCGAGCTCACATACACACACACACACACACACACACACACTCTTCATGCTGACTTTGGCAGAGCAAGCACATGGGTTTGAGCCAAGTTTATGTGGAAGCTTAGAGACCCCTTGCTACTGAAGATTTAAAACAAACCCAAAGAGTTCAGCAAAGTTTTAAGCTAATGAATTTATTCCTTCTCCATCCCCTGCCTTCCACCCCCATTATGGAAAGATTTTCAAATCCTGAGACATTCAGGAAAATAGAGCAGGTCTTTTCTTAGCTTGTGCAATTATTTCTGTGTTTTACCCTCCATGGCACAAACGCTCTCCATGGTAGCCTAGAATCGGAATTCCTGGGGAGAAGGTGAGGTGGAGAACGTGTACTAGTAAAAAGTCCCCCAAATGACTCAATTCGACAAAGTTTAAGAACCAGAGGCTTCTATGTATGCCTCTGAGGACTTGCCTTCGATCCTCTTCTGAAAGTCTTGGGGCAGAGTCAATCAACCTTCTCTCTCTTAGGTCCTTCTCCCCACACAGTCAAAAGGAAGACAGGCGTGGATTGCCAAGTTCATGGGAGCAATTAGGGGCCTTTGCAAACCCCTTCACTTGCTCCAGTAGAACCACAGAAGCCACCACTGAGCCCCTATGACCAGAGAGATGAAAAGATGAGAGTTGGGAGAGAGGTAGGAGGAAGTATGTGAGCAAAGTTTGGCAGCGGAGAGAAAACAGAATCTGCAGAAAAGTTGTAAACATTTCTGCCTCCATAAAGCTGGGAGTTGAATTCACCTCTTATCAGCACTCTGTTCCTTTGCCTGGAAGAGTAACCCAAAGAGGCCATTTAGACACATGAGTTTTACTAGAAATGTAACTTCGCAGTATGGATGAAGTCTGGAAAGTACTGTTTATTATAAAGGGCTTGGTTTTTTATTGAACTGTTTGAGCACTACTTTCAGACATAAATATTTAGCATCAACAATTTAGACAAATGAAGTTTTAAAAATGTAAAATTAACTTCATATTTTATAATGATAAGATCAGCCTCAGAAACAGATCTAAAACTTTCGCCACCAGTGAAATGCAGAAAGATATTTTTATGCAGGGGGAAAAGGAAGGAGCAGAGAGATTTTGCATTTGGACCCATTTTTACGAGCTAGTCACAGAGCATTATCCAGGCTTTTACAGATATGGAGGAATTCATGAGATAAAGACTCTTTGATAATCAATAGGAACTTCAGTTGTGGTTGTAGATAGTATGGGTACTTCAAAATGGTCCCTAGTGCAGGCAAAAGATGAAATATATCCTAGGCAGAAGTTTAACTGGAGCTACAAAGGGAAGAAGAATGAGGAGGAGAGGAGAGAGGAGAAAGAGGTACCTGGTCTCTTGGTGTTCCTACAGTACTAAGTAAATTGTAGAAGATTAAAAAGGAACAAGGAAACCAACATAGCACGTTCAGAGGTTTGGACATTGGTAGGCAAAGGGGAGTCATGGAAAGGGTTTTTTTTTTTTGCGGTACGTGGGCCTCTCCCTGTTGTGGCCTCGCGCTAGTGTGGCCTCTCGCGTGGCGGAGCACAGGCTCCGGACGCGCAGGCTCAGCGGCCATGGCCCACGGGCCCAGCCGCTCCGCGGCATGTGGGGTCTTCCCAGACCGGGGCACGAACCCGTGTCCCCTGCATCGGCAGGCGGACTCTCAATCACTGCGCCACCAGGGAAGCCCCCATGGAAAGGGTTTTAAGTAGGGAAATAGATCGGATTTATGTTTTTGGTTGATTGTGTGGGTTGCAAAGTGGAGGACATCTACTCTCAATTCATGAGAAAAACATTTGGGTCATAAGAATTATTATAGTCTTTTTACTGTTTAATGGACTATATAATTATGTGTGTGTGCACGCACATGCACATGTACGTGTGTATGTAAAATTTGTTTTGTTGTATAGTACTTTGTAGTTTGTTAGCACTGACTAGCACAAGGAGTCTGTGATGTAGGCAGGCATTATCATCTCCATTTAACAGATAAGAAAACTAAGACTTGAGAGATTAGTGACTTGTCCAAGATCGCATAAATGATGAGGGCTGAAGTCAGGTCTATAAACCAGATCTCTTCACTCCTGGTCTTGCATTTTTCTGTGACTCTATATTTTCAATAGTGCAGTCTTCTAATATACTCTACTGAACCCTTTAAAATTTACAGAATCAGGAGCGAGTGGGGAATCATTTTGTTTTATCACAGGAAAGAAGTGGATGGGAAACACGTTGGGTTTTTCCAGCTACAGAGGCAGGAGGAGCAGAAGCCTCTATGCCTCCATGCCTTTGCACATGTTGTTCTTCTGTCTGGAACACTTTCCTTCCTCAAATATTTTCCTGTCCTCCCTGTGGCCCTACATCTCACAGTTATCCCTTCCTCCAGGAAGCCTTCCCAGATCTCCAATGCTGGGAACATGCTCTTCCTCTGCATCTAATAATATTCAAGAGTCACATTTATCATAGCACTCACACCATACTATAATGCTTATTTACTGCTGTCTTTCCCACTAGACTGTGAGCTCCTAAAGATAGGAAATGTACCTCTTTTACTCCTATAACCCCAATTCCTGGCACAAGGCTCAGAACATTTATAAGTACTCAGAAAGTGTTGGTTGGAATTTGTTGAATAACATTTGCTGAAGAAGCTGCATGCAACCTACCAAGGTTAGAAATGAATCTGTTCCTCCCTGAGAAAAATCCCTGCACCTTGCACCAATCCTATCCCTTGTAAGCTCTAATCTCCTACGCATGATTTATCACCAGAGCAACCTTCTGAAAATGCTCTTTCCTTATCTCACAGGGCCATCATAAAAGCTGGTTTACTTTAAGCAAACGGCATTTATTTTCTCCTTCTATTTTTTTTCTCTTGCTATTTTTTTTCCTTCTCTTTACTTAGCTACTGGCAACAAGAAAAGAAAAATGACTCTGATCTCTGTTTAGATATTTGATATACAAAATGTTTAGATAGGGATAACTATAAATTACTAGTTAGGCACAATTTGACTATCTAAAACCTGTTCGTTCTAATTTGGATTCCATTTTGGCAGAGCAAAGAAGAAGGGAAAAAACACACACACCACAAATGGGTAAACTTAAAGGTTCAAATTTTTATTATTTCCAAGGCAATGTTGGAGATCATGATCAACATCAATCGCTGAAAGAAATGCATTGTACACCAAGAAAAATTAGCAGCAATCTTCAGAATTCAGTGCAATCAGCCTTGGTTGGGTTGACCACTAACTGGGTGTGTGAGCCTAGGCCAGGTATACGTCTCTCTATGCCTCAGTTTTGTCACTTGTGAAAAGGAAGAATTGGGGTTAGATGAAACCTTGAAAGATCCCAGGCCACTTATTTCTCCCAGGAGTCAGCCCAACATGTCTATACAGTTTGATATTCCGCTGAGCTATTTGGTGAAATCACATGTTGAGTGACCAGGCTCCAGTCCCATCTCTCTCTACCAGAGACACCCACTCCTTACCTGGAAATGCTCTGACACTGTTTACAATAAAAATGTGCTTCCAGCAACCTCTCCTTTTTCCTTTATGAAGCGGAACATTAATATTTCACAAATAACCCAATTTGTTCTGCATCAGCCACTTCCTAGTCACAGGTGAGCACAGTTTAAGAAACACATTTCCAAAGCTGTAAATCAAATTGATTATTGATTTTTTTTTTAAAAAAGTATTCCTTGAAATAACAGCTTCTCTTAGTGCATTTAAAATATTTGATTTTTTAAATGAGTTTGATTTGTGACATTTGATGTTCACACGGTTATGGAGAGATACATGAAATGCGGGCAAGCACTGACTTTGTGGAGTCCTCCAAAATTTCCATCCCCAATGATAAATAGGTCTTCCACTTATTCATCCAGAGCTGAATAGCTATTAAGCAGCTCAATTACTCTCCTTCATGCCCACATCTTATGACTCAAAAATGTTCCTTGACCTCTCAGCTCTCGCTTCACAATCTGGTCTTAATCTACTTTCCAGATAGATCTTCTACTAATGCCTTCTCTTTCCACCAAATTGAACTAATCTGTGTTCCCTGTTTTCCTTGCACCCTCATCTTTGCTTAAATACCACTCCCTCTACCGGTGTTACAGAATGTTGTCTCATTCTGCAGACATTTAAATGGGATAATGTATATGACCACTCTTAGATCTGTGCCTGGGCTAAGGTAATAGGCCCTCTATAAATGATGCGCCTTAATTCACTCATTCATTCATTTGTGGTTGTCTTACACTGTTGACCAACCTAGGCTCTGGTACACGAGGGTAAATAAGAACAGAGTGGGCTACATAATTTGTAGGCCCAGTATAAAAAGAAAATTCAGGCTCTTAATTTTAAAATTATTAAAAAATTTAAGACAGTGGCAGTGGAGCAATACAAGCACAGGGCTCTTCTAATTACAGAGCCCTATGTGACTGCACAGGCTCCATACCCACAAGGTTACCCCTGAATAAGACTCAGGCTCTGACCCCAGGAAGCTCATTATGAGGGTGGAGGTAGTCAAGAAAGGAAAAGCGGGCTTCCCTGGTGGCGCAGTGGTTGAGAGTCCGCCTGCCGATGCAGGGGGCACAGGTTCGTGCCTGGGTCCGGGAAGATCCCACATGCCGCGGAGCGGCTGGGCCCGTGAGCCATGGCCGCTGAGCCTGCGCGTCCAGAGCCTGTGCTCTGCAACGGGAGAGGCCACAACAGTGAGAGGCCCGCGTACCGCAAAAAAAAAAGAAAGTAAAAGCAATTGTTATATAATATGATAAGTGCTGTGAAATGTGTAAGTACGGGGTTCAGTGGGAACCTGGCGATGAAGCATTCAACACCCACTGGAGTAGAAATGGAAAGTGTGAGGGAATCGAGTAAATCTTATGGAAAGAGGCCAGTGCCTAAACTGAGTTTTGAAGCTCAAATCAGAGTTGGGAGGGCAAGAAAGAGAGACTAGTAACACAAGGGTAGCTCAAGAAATGACATAGCTGAGTCACAAAGAACAGGAGTTCAAAGAAACATGTTCAAATCCTACTCATCTTTTAAGGCAATGGCTTTCAAACTTTTTTTTGACCATGAATTACAATAAGAAATGGAAATTTTGATCTAGTATACACATTGAAATGAAAATTTCAGAACACAATGCTTATTCTTACCATGTGTAGTTTCTCTTCTCTTTCATATTTTTAATAAATTTACAACCCACAGTCTGAAAGACCTGCTTTAAGGACTATCTCAAATGTCACCTTCTTGGCAAACCTCCTTAATCCATTCAACCCTACTGTAGTGCTTTTCTTTGGCCACTTTGCTTTCTAGTGCCTATGATGTGCCATGCATCTCCTATTCAACTATAACTTGAAGGCAACTTCAAATGACTTGCTCATAGTCAGGTCCAATAAATGTTTATTAAGTGACAGTGCAAGCAATCCATTCTCTTCTTCAATCCTGACATCAGACATCCTTCTCAGGACCACCAATTCTTTGTCTTACCCTCATTTCCTACTGGTTAACTAACTTTTTCTTGCTCAAGAATTAAAGACGAGTCCTTCTATTAATCTAATACCAAATTCTGGTTACAGAGTCCTAAGATTTCATTGGGCCAGAGCAGTTTCTATATATAAAATACATTCTCTTAAAGCATAATCTCTCTTGACTTTTTGCAGGTTTTTAAATATTTCATGGAATTTAACCCTATCTTTATGTAACCAAGTTCCAGGAACTTTCATATACATTTTATCATAAAATCCTTAAGTCAATCTGTGAATCAAGTATCATTATTATTTTTAGTTTTTATTTTATAAATTCACACAGATTTAAAATGTCTGATCCAAAGACCATGCTCTTTCCATGATGCTAATCAAATTAAAGTAGTGACAATTTTTTTTGATTGCTTCTCACTTGGCCAACAAAACAGCTGAACATAGCAGCCAGCAATGTGACTCTGGGCATGAATGTAAATTTGTCAGAAGAAGACTTGCAGCAAACCCCAGCTCCTACTATCTGAGTTTTGTGTGAGGTCCAGACCTCCTGCCTCCAACCCTATCTTAGTATTGATGGCCTTGCTCTACTGTTTTGTCATGGACAGTGGCTAGTTCCACACTTACACTGCATGGGTCATGTCAGATCTAAAGTTTAGCCATCCTATTTCTGTCACACCACTTTGTTGCTTTGTGGAGTTGGTTTGTTTTATTTCCCCTTTGGTAACAGGAGGAAGAAAGAATTTCTCTGCTTTCCTGGGAGGTATGTACAGGATTTAATGTAAGTTAGAATTAAGTCTAAATGTTTTCAGAGATTTTCCCTTGGCACATTGATTTACACCCACTTCTGGAGAAAAAAGGATCACTTTCCATTACAGAGGCCAAGTCTGCACACTGCTTGTGTCTGCAGATGCAGAGACACCTCTTCAATGTCTCTGCCCCATCAAGATACTTGAGACAAAAGTATCCTATAGTATAAACTCCCAAGTAAGAAAAAATTATGGGCTGTAGAAAATGTGAAGCTCATTTCCAATCTATAACAAGAAAATGTGTGCCAGGAGGCAGCGAGAAGAAGTGGAAGGAGACTGATGAGAAGAATAAGGCCTGGTTTCAACAATTGCAGAATGAGGTCTGATTCACACAGATGACCAAGAGGCACATGAAAAGATGCTCAACATCACTAGTCATTAGTGAAATGCAAATCAAAACTACAATGAGGTATCACCTCACACCAGTTACAATGGGCATCATCAGAAAAATCTACAAACAACAAATGCTGGAGAGGGTGTGGAGAAAAGGGAACCCTCTTGCACTGTTGGTGGGAATGCAAATTGATACAGCCACTATGGAGAACAGTATGGAGATTCCTTATAAAACTAAAAATACAACTACCATATGACCCAGCAATCCCAGTACTGGGCATATACCCAGAGAAAACCATAATTCAAAAAGACACATGCACCCCAATGTTCATTGCAGCACCAGTTACAATAGCCAGGACATGGAAGCAACCTAAATGTCCATCAACAGATGAATGGATAAAGAAGATGTGGTACATATACACAATGGAATATTACTCGCCATAAAAAGGAACAAATTGGGGTCATTTGTAGAGATGTGGATGGACCTAGAGACTGCCATACAGAGTGAAGTAAGTCAGAAAGAGAAAAACAAATATCATATATTAATGCATATATGTGGAATCTAGAAGAATGGTACAGATGAACTGGTTTGTAAGGCAGAAATAGAGACAGAGACATAGAGAACAAACGTATGGACACCAAGGGCAGAGGGGTGGGTGGGATGAACTGAGAGACTGGGACTGACATATATACACTACTATGTATAAAATAGATAACTAATGACAACCTGCTATATAGCACAGGGAACTCTACTTCGCTATACAGTAGAAACTAACACAACATTGTAAAACAACTATACCCTAATTTAAAAAAAAAAAAGAATGCGGTCTGATGGATGAAAGTGTTTTCTGCACTGTAGAAGTACCACCACCATGAAGAACCATGACTTATTTTTGACTCTTGATACTGAAAAGTAACTTGGGGAATCATCTGGTCAGCAATCTCATTTTAGGAAGCTGAGACTCCAAGAGGAGAGTTGCCCAAAGGGTCACAGTTGTGTATGACCAAGCCAGGGTTGCAGCCTAGACCATCTGGTCAGACTTCCCATGATGCACATCACCTCTAGGTATTGCTTATGTGTAGCTCATAGTTTCCAGGTGACACCTTTTTCTATTAAACTAAGGACCCATGTTAAAATAAAAATTACAGTGCATTCAGGCCCCTATACAGATATTTGGGAATCCAATTCTGAGAGAACCTGATGTCAGCAAGGTCACTTCCGAGCTTTCAGATGAGAGTCCGTGTTTACCTCGTCTGAGAGGAAGGCTCATATGGACCCATGTCTTTTCTAGGTATTGTGTAATCCGAAAGGGCCTTAAGGGCCTCCTTCCAGCACTCTAATAATGCCAATAATTCCATATCTCTTCTCAGCAGCTAGTGCGCTGCCTCAGCAGGTACCAGCTCCAATGTGAAGAAGCCCATGATTACTCCCAAAGTTAGAACCTACAGGAAGACCAAAAGCAGTTTCTTTCTTCCAAACTTATTGCTTCCTCCACAGACTCATTCAAATTAAGCCCACAGGATCTATAGAAGCAAACCCCACATGGAACGAAGGCTAGCTTCACGGGCCTGCAGCTTGTGCCCATGCTCAGAAGGGCCCTGTGCTTGGTTTAATGCTCTGCTGTTGCCATCCTAAAATTGATTGTTTTTAAACAGGGCACTCTGCATTTTTATTTTACACTAGACTCAGCCAATGATGTAGGTGGTCCTCATGGAGCTGAAACTTTCATGTCTTCTGAAAATGCCACACATAACCTCTGGCTTTCCCCATGCCCTCCTGAAAACGATTCGATGTGTGTGGGTTGAGGTGGGGGTAATTACACAAAGTTCTCACAATCCCTTTCTTCCATGACTTAAGCACATTCAGGCAAATGGGCTTCCGTAATGGAAAATATGCAGAAGGACACCAAGTATTCATCCTGGACTAAATATGAATTATTAATGTTGCATTTTCTACATAATTCATCACATTCAGTGTAACTCAGGGATTCTAATTCAAACAGAGTGTTTTCTGCCTGTCTAGTCATCTTTTTAATGTTTTTTTTGTTGTGGTAAAAGTCACATAATATAAAACATGCTATTTTAACCATATTTAACTGTACAGTTCAGTGGCACTAAGTACATTCACACTGTTGTGCAACTTTCACGATCATCCATCTCCCAAATTTTTCACCTTCCTAAACTAAAACTCTGTCCCCTTTAAATACTAACTCCCCATTCCCCCTCGCCACCCTACCCCACCCCCCTAACCCCTGGCATCTACCAGTGTACTTTCTGATTCTATTACATACATTTTTTTATTCATCAGAATTTCTCACTGAAGTTCCAGTTACAAACACCATCAATCTATTCATTCAACAAATATTTGTGCCAGACATTTTTCCAAGTTTCTGGAGATACAGCAATGAACAAAAGAGGCAAAAATTAGTAACAAATATTGTTCAAGGGCCTTTGCTAACCATACAAGAATACAAAATGTAAAAGACACAGCTTCTATCCTCAAGGGGGCACAGACTCTAGGGAGAAACAGATGAAAATAAATCAAGATATATACATCCATATGTACCAGAAGAGAGGTGCAAATTAGTGACGATGTGGAGGGGCTTGAGAGGAGAGAGACAGAAAATGACTAACCTGGTTTTTTTGCTTTAAGGTTTTGTTTGTTTGTTTTTGATGTGGACCATTTTTAAAATCTTTATCGAAGTTGTTACAATATTGCTTCTGTTTTATGTTTTGCTTCTTTAGCCACGAGGCAGGTGGGATCTTAGCTCCCTGAAAAGGGATTGAACCCGCACCTCCTGCATTGGAAGGCAAAGTCTTAACCACTGGACTGTCAGGGAAGTCCCACTAACCTGTTTTTTAATGGATAGAAAAATTATCAATTCCTGTGTACAGGTCTGATACTGAAAATCTACCCAGCTTATGCAGCAAGATGCTAATTGAAATGGGAGACTGATCAAATCTTCCAATATTGAATTTGAATTATGCAATTAAATCATGAAAACACACCTTTATAGAAATTTAAGCTGGAAATGCCACTGGATAATTCAGGAAATGGCAATCTTAGGAACAGGCAAGCAGAAAATTTAGGATTATACGTAAATAACTAACCTTATTTTGAGAAAACAACTGATTCATCCACATAAGAAAAAGCAAGAGGTTGGAGATTCAACGCCAGAAAGGGCATGGAGCTCAGATTTAATTGTCAAACTACGTTTATTATGAGACTGAGCAAGGTTAGATTAGATCATAAGCCTTTTGTGTTCTGAAACCCAATTTCGAATGTGTGTTTGTGCAGGGGAAGATTTCCCACACAATCAACAAATAATTCTCTGGACACCAGCAGGGTGTCCTACAGTTCAACTCAATTCAACTCAGTTCTAACACCATCTATCCAGAGATACCATCAGATTCTACAGGTTAAGGGTTCAGTCCTCCTAGGCTGTGCCCCCCACTTCAGACACTAGTGATGGGGTTCGGGGCAGGCTGCCCCAGAATGTGCCACTTTGGCATGTGGATTATTGCAAGCTGAAGACGATCAAGGCCCAACAGACTTAAAAGCTTTTTACCTCTCCCTTAACTGCCTAAAAGACTTTAGACAGGGGACTTGTACCAGGAAGAGAGCTTATTAGAGTTAACTTTCTACATCAGAAAGACTTACCTGCAAGGCATGGCAAACAGTTGTTAATCAAACATTTGCTCTTATCATCTTCCTGTGAATTGTCTTCCTTCCGTTTGAAGCCCCAGACCCCTACTTCCTTCTCCTTAGCTCAGGATGGCATATGGGTCTCAATTGCCTGACTGTCTGGGAACTTCATATCTTCGGGATTCTCGTATGTATGAAATTAATTTTTTTTTCTCCTGTTACTCTGTCTTATGTCAATTTAATTATTAGGCCAGCCAAAGAACCTAGAAGGGAAGGGAAAAATGTTCCTCCCCTACACCAGTCACCAGCCCACACTTTTACCTGTACTTCTGACTGACTGTCTAGGTTCGATTAGTTCAACTAATTGGCTAGAGCAATTCACAGAACTCAGAGAAACATTTTGCTTACTAGATTACTGATTTATTATAACAGGATATAACTCAGGAACAGCCAAATATAAGAGATTTACAGGGCAAGGTATGGGGAAAGGGCACGGAGCTCTATGACCTCTCTAAGTACTACTCTTGGTAAACCTCCATGTGTTCACCAACCCAGAAGCTCTCAGACCCAGTCCTTTTATGGAGACTTCATTACACAGTCATGACTGATAAACTCATTGGCCATTGGTGATTGATTCAACCTCCAGACACTCTCCCCTCCAAAAAGGTTTGGGGCTGGAGGTTGAAGAGGGGGTGAGTACTGCAAGTTCCAAACATCTAATCACTGGTTTGTTCCGCTGGCAACCAGCCCCCATCCTTGGGCCACCCAAGGGTTTCCCAAGTCACCCCATAGTCACCTTTGTTGCTTTTATCAAAGGAAAATCCAAGGGTTTTAGGAACTCTGTGCCTAGAATGAGGTCAAAGACCAAATATATCCCTTACAGGGCACAGTATCACAGTAAGGTAAATCAGATGCTGAACTGGTGGGTTGTACAAATTCAGAGAACATCACTCATATGGATATCTATGTAAATAGCAGAAACAATGTAAACAATATACCTGGACAAGTGCAACACAGCACTAGTGACCAGAAGTGAAGAAATCTGAGACTGCTATGCTTAATTAATTCTGAGCAACAGTATTGTGCAAATCCAGAAATCTTGTAGGATGACCTTTCCACAGAGGACAATCTCGAAAACTGTCTGCTACTATTTTTTAGTCTGTCTATGTGTTGGTTGGTTGGCTGGTTGGTTTCTGTTTTTGATTACTTGGGAATGATTATAAAAACAACTTTGAACTGAGAGCTACCTGAGTAAATTTCCCCTGAATAGGAATTTTAAGCCTAACAACCCCTTTGTATATAGTAGCACAGAACTTTTGCTACCCCCTTTAAGCCCACTCATCTGTGTATTAAAATGCTTTGTAAACTGTAAAGAGTTTGTTACTATTATTACCATTAACCAGAATCTAATCAAAAATAGTTTAGAACATTTTGAGAGCACATTAGTAGATGAGAACTACACACACACATACACATACCAGAAAGAAATCAGAAGGTAGAAGCAGTTCTCAAAATGAACAAGAAGAAAACCCAAGACTTACTTCCAGAGGGTGAAGTTTATGTAAGATGGAGCTGTTACAACTGGAGTTTCAGAGGTAATGATCAGAAATGTCAAAATAAAAGGGCAACACCGTGAGGGTGGTCACAGGGGGGCTCACGGAAGATGGCACATGGTCCTCCTGGGGAAGCTTCTGTTAGGACGGTGCACAGATTCAGAAGCAACATCACACTGCAAGTGACAAAGACCTTTCACAGAAATTGATTTAGTGTGAAAGCAAAACTCCATCTGGCAACCAGAAAATGCAGCACCATGGAAGGTGTGCTTGCATACATGAGGGATGTCCTGTATGTCCTAGACTTGTAGAGAAGGCAAGAACATTAAATAGGGGAAAAGGTTACGAAAGGCAATGATTTGAACCAAAAAGAACCACGCAGTAAACCCTAAAGTAAGTCTTACTATTTTGAGAGGGCCTAAGTAAAAATATTAGTATCTTTCTGAACCATGAACCAAGGCAAAGTTTTTGTGTAGTTTTACTTTTTAAGTGTTCTGTATATGCACATACACAACAATATCAAGCTAGTAAAACAGTACTTAAAGCAGGTGCTACTAAGTTTTGAGTGTCTTTTCTTCACTCCTCCCATTCACTTGTTGAGATAGTCTGGCTTACCCATTACAACATAAATACCCATTTAGGATGCTTTTTGAAGTAAAGGAGGCTATTTCCATCCACTGCCCTAAGGTCTGTGAAATGAACTAAGAACACCTCCTCACCTTCCATTAGGCCTTCAACAACCACCGCAAGTAAACAAACCGAGAATAATTTTTTTTTTTTTTTTTTTTTTTGCGGTACGCGGGCCTCTCAGAGTTGTGGCCTCTCCCGTCGCGGAGCACAGGCTCCGGACGCGCAGGCTCAGCGGCCATGGCTCACGGGCCCAGCCGCTCCGCGGCATGTGGGATCCTGCCGGACCCGTGTCCCCTGCATCGACAGGCGGACTCCCAACGACTGCGCCACCAGGGAAGCCCAACCGAAAATAATTCTAACTGCTTTGACAGTCATTTTGTCACTGCCTTTTGCTGTACCTGGAACGGGGGCCCTTGTGCCTGGTCCTCCTGGGCTGATGTGTTGATGAAGCTGTGGAGAAAAGGGAACCCTCATGCGCTGTTGGTGTGAATGTAAATTGGTACAACTACTGTGGGTATGGATTTTCCCCAAAAACTTAAAAAAAGGACTACCGTATGCCCCAGCAATTCTACTTATGTGTATTTATCCAAAGAAAACAAAAACACTAATAGGAAAAGCTATAGGCACCCCAAGGTTCACTGCAGCATTATTTACAATAGCTAAGATGTGGAAGCAACCTAAGTATCCCTCAGTAGATGAATGAATAAAGAAGATGTGGAATATATATACAATGGAATATCATTCAGCCATAAAAAAAAGAATGAAATCTTTCCATTTTCAACAACATGAATGGACCTAGAGGGTATTATAAGTGAAATAAGTCAGAGAAAAAAAAATATCGTATGATTTCACTTACATGCAGGATCTGAAAAGCAAAACAAATGAACCAACATAAGAAAACAGAAATAGACTCATAGGTGCAGAGGATAATCTGGTGGTTGCCAGAAGGAAGGAGGTAGGGGAATGGGTGAAATAGGAGAAGAGGATTAAAAGTTACAAACTTCTATCATAAAATAAGTCACGAGGATATAATGTACAACACAGGCAATATAGTCAATAATATTTTAATAATTTTGTATGGTGACCGATAGTAATCAGACTTATTATGGTGATCATTTCATAATGTATAAAAATATCAAATCTCTATGTGGTGCACTTAAAATGAATATAATATTGTAAGTCAATTATACTTCAATTAAAAAAAGAATTACAAGATAACTGAAATACTAGGAGAAAAAACACAACATTTCAGAATAGTATTCCACTATATTACTTATTACTACAACAATACAATAATCATATTCATTTTAATGGATAAATGTTATTTAATGCTTACCAGAATTTCTAATAAGAAACAAGGTATGGATGAGAAAAAAATGTATAGAATGTTTAAGTGGGAAAGATCTTAGAGATCATTAGTTCATAATTTGGTTCCAAATCTTATCACCAGGAATTCCTCGGAAGTCTCCTCTCTCTATGAAGTAGACACTTTGCTCTGAAAAATCTTATCTGTCTGCCAATATGTGTTATCAATTGCTTGATTTCGTCATTACTGTTTGATCCAAAAGTCTACACTGCCTACTGGTCTTTTAATTCAGCATGAGCTAACCTTTTAGGGTGAGACCTGGACCATATATAAAAAGGAATACTGGTCAGAGCCAGGAGTCTAGGAGAGACGTTAAGAAGCTGCTCTCTTCCCCCTTCACACCTTACATAGCCCCCATTTCCATACTGACCACTCTGTGCATGTTTACAGATGGCTACCTGCCCAGTTCCTCTAAAATTAGCATTAAATTTTTCTGCTTCTTGGTGTATAGCTTCCTCTGGCATACGTTGCAGGTCTTCCTGTAGCCATCTTCTCTGCAGGGACCCTATGCCCTGCTTCCCTGATTTGCTCTTTGGGGCTGTTCTTACGATCAAGACTTCAAGTTCTGATCCACACTTCTCTCTGGCTTGGGCCCCTGAGGTCCAAAGCCCAGCTATGTCCAGTTGAGAGAGTTGATACTTTGATAGAATGTGGTAGGGGATCCTCAGCCTCAGAATAACTGGTTTACTCGATATCTCTCCAATAATGCTGTACAGATTCCTAATACCGCAGTCTTGCTTAGTTTGTTCCATTTTCCCAGAATTCTCTTACCTTTACTCTCTGCCTATCAAAATCTTCCTGAAATCATTTCTGTCTCTTGTACTTAGAAGAGATTTTGTCTTTCAGTGAACTGTTACACCACATGTATCACTCAGCTGGCATCTGTCCTTAACTCCATTGGGAGAACTTGTGACATTGTAAAAGGGGCATAGACTTTAGAGCCAGATGAATCTAGATTCACATCTTAAGGTCACCATGTCCTAGTTCTGGGATCACCAGCAAGCTACTTAACTTCTCTGAACTTACATTTCTTTATCTGCAAAGACTGATAATAATACCTAGTTCACAAAGTTGTGAGGAGAATTTTAAAACTACACCTGCTCTGGCCTCTCTGGTGCCTGCTGACTATAATGGAGACAATGTGACATTTTCAAAATTAGCTCTTTATTGGTGAGGACAGAACTGTATTCAGACTTACGATGGTTTGACTTATGATCTCTCAATTTTACGATGGAGTGAAAACGATGTGCGTTCAGTAGAAACCATAATTTGAATTTTGAATTCTGACCTTTACCTCAGCTCACAATGTGCAGTACAATACTCTCTCATGAGGCCGGGCAGGGCAAAGAGTCACAGCTCCCAGTCAGTCTTGTGATCACAAGGGTAAACAACCAGTACACTTACAACCATGCTGTACCCATACAACCATTCTGTTTTACACTTTCTGCAAAAATTATTTAATAAATTACATGAGATATTCATGGCTAACAATAATCAAAAGAGAGCTGGAGTGGCTAGACTAATATCAGACAGAATAAGATTTAAGACAAAAATTGTTACTACAGACAAAGGACCCTTTATACTGATTAAAAAAAAAAGTCAATTTATCAAGATATAACAATTGTTAATATACATGCACCTGACAACAGAACCCAAAATTCATGAAGCAAAAACTGACAGAATTAAAGAGAGAAATAGACAATTCAACAATAATAGTTGGAGATTTGAATACCCTACTGTCAATAAGGGATAGAACAAGTAGATATAAGACCAACAAGCAAATAAAAGACTCAATAACAATATAAGCCTACCAAACCTAATAGATATTTATAGAGCACTCCACCCAACGACAGCAGAATACACATTCTTCTCAAGGGTACATGGAACATGATTCAGGATAGACCATCTTTAGGCCATAAAACAAGTCTCAATACATTTAAAAGTATTGAAACTATGCAAAGTATATTCTCTGACCACAATAGAATGAAATTATAAATCATGTGAGGCTTGGAGGTGTGTTTATTCTGAAAGATCATCTAAAAATTGCAGATTATATTATGGGGGGGAGGGAAGGAGGATAGATATGGGGGGACATGTATTAATTTCTGTCATATAAGGTTGTTGTTGGGACCAGATACAATAATATGTGATCAAGACTTTGGTTGTTCATAAACCATTACACAACGTGACTCATTGTTATTGCTCATATGGTCAGGTTGGCAGGGATACCAGCCATCTCCAAGGCTGAAAGAGTTGTTTTCTTGAATTCAATATTTACTCTCCAAGATTTCAAACTCTCAGCACAAGCACAGAAGAGTATTTCTCCACAAAGTAGATTAGAGAATAGCCTTTGCTCCCAAAAAGTTTCCCTGAAACCCAGGTCCTCTGGTCACTGGCTTCCTGGGAGCAGGGAGTCAATTTATAGCAGTTAAAGTTGTGGGTATTGTCAAGCGCTGGGCAATTTTAATAGTCCTTAGATGTTCTTTCTCTCTGATGACCTTGTTTTTTATTGAACATTGTCATGATTTCTGATTCTTCTAAAAGCTTTCAGGTAATTTGACTTTGCATGAAAGAGAGGCAGGGAATTCAGCTGACATGGAATTGAATTAATATAAGTCCTGAGCCTATTGATTTATAAGTACAAGCAGAGATTAGAGCACCTGCACACTCTTCTTTTGAACCCATGCCATCTGATTTACGTAAACCAGCCATAAAACACTCCTTTTGTTCCAAATCTGGCATCCACATATCTCTATTCACAGAGGAGTTAAAAAACAACCTCATGGCAATATCAGAGTCTAAAATAGTTTCTGTATATTGGAGAAAGAATTAAAAATAAATAAATACTCTTACATGCCCTTCTCAGAATTTCCCATTAAAGTGTCCCTATTAAAGTAAATTATATACTATCTCTGGCATGTAACCCAAAATGCTCACCATAAACTAGCAATTTCTTTGGAATCTTATATTTTATTGTAAAACTTTATGTGAATTTTGCATTTTGCCTCATGGTTTTCATGTTAAAGTATTTTAAATTGTATATCTTCAAAAAATAATATTTCAAGGAGAATCACCATATATAACATATAGCTGCAGCCCCTGCCCCACACACGCAGAGCATTGTACCCCTTTTTAGAAGTCTGGGGATACGGCGATGCCAGGGCTAGTGATAGTGTTATGGGGCACTCCCACAGGGCCTTGTGCTGATTATTTGGGAGATGGCACATCTTATTCACCTGTTTTGTTCACTAATGTGCCCTAAGTGCCTGGAACAGGATTGAGTACATGGTAGATGCCATATTAATATTTGTTGGATGACTAATATCTTCTAAGGATCTCATCTGTCAGATCTTTTATTCCAGAAAATGAATAATGTGTCTGATATTACAAAATAAAATATTTAATGGGCACTATTACTTATTGAGTACTGGGCATGTAAATATATTTCAACTCTGCAAGAGATTTTTTTTCATTCCATCTTTCATGGATGAAGAAAACCGGTTCAGGAGATTAAGTAACTTGATCCAGGTCACATAATTAGTGTAAGTTTTGTCTAAATTGAATTTTTTCCACTAGGTCTCACTTACTCCCACTTTCAGAAGGTGCAGACATTAAAGTCTAGTTACACAAAGGCACCGTTTGCCTACATGAGATATGTCAAGTGTTATTGCATGGCTTGATCCAAAGTGGTTTTGGAATTTGAATACCTAATACTTAGTCTAGTCTACCTGGGGCTCATTCATCAGTTTCCTTAATATTGCTCTGTGCTGAGGCAACTCTGCTCAATACTCTGAGAACCTAAATGGAAAAAGAATTTGCAAAAGAATAGATACATGTATATGTATAATTGAATCACTCTGCTGTACACCTGAAACCAACACAACATTGTAAATCAACTATACTCCAATATAAAATAAAAATTAAAAAATATATATATATATATACTGCTCTGTACTGTCCTGTATAGTAGCCACTAACCACATGTCTGACTAAGGAGCACCTAAAACGTGGCTAATCCCAACTGAGATGTGCTATAAATGTAAACACACACCAGCTTTCAAAGACCTTGTGTGAAAAGAGGAATGTAAAATTTCAATAATTTTTATATTGATTACATGTTAAAATGACAATGTTATTAAAATTAATTTTTATTGTTTTATCTCACTTCTTATAATATAGCTACCAGAAAATTTAGAAACTTTAGATGTGTGGCTTGCATTAGAATGAGCTCAAGCTGGAGAAAAAGGGATGGTTAACATCTTGTTACTAACGGCCACAAAGAAACACTGAGTGTTTCCCAAACACACCAGGCTGTGGCCACGTCATTCCTCCATGGCTTTGCACATGCCTAAAATGCCCTTCTTGGGCTTGACCACCTACCCTGACCTGCAGCGAGCTCTAATTCCTCTGTCCTTTTGGTCTCCATGGTCTCTTCGGATCTCCCTTCATTATAGCCTCTAATACAGTATTTGTCTCTTCGTTTCAAGTTGGCCTCTACCAAAACAGTGAGCTGGTTGAAGACAGGAATGTGTCTTACTGCGTTACTAGCTCCTGGCCTGACTTATATTTGTTAAACAATGAAACTGAATTGGGAGTTGGTGCAGTCTTCCTGGGAATACTCTGCAATTCTATTCCTTCTCCTTCTCCTTCCCCACAACTCAGTTCCAGTGCCTTCCCTTACACAGATATCTTGTACTTTGAGGAAGCTCCAAAGTACAAATTCTTTGAATGGAAAAGTTCAAAGATGTAAGGTTATCAAGAGTCAATGGAAAGAGCTCTGATGGAAGGTGATGGAAAAACTGGGCTCCAGTTCCTCGTCTGCCCTCATGGGCTGCACTGAACAAGTCACTTTATTCTCCTCTGAAACCTGAAGTGAGGTCACTATAATCTAGTATTTCTGAATTTAGTAGAGAACAAAAATTCATTTTAGATTAATGAGCCAAAAAATAACCACTACAAAGTGTTTCAAGAGAGTCTCAAGCAAAATGCTCTTTGTAAATCAAATATATAGAAACACACAAAAATTCAGTGCAGTAACAAACACATCAGACGGATTGTTTCAAGGGAAAGTGGAGGGAAAGGGAAATTAATCTAAAAGGAAGTAAAGAAACAAAGCACGTGGAGGCCCTTGCACAGATCAGTAATGACAGTTTGCCATAAATTAAGGTGTATGTGGGGTCCAAAGAAAGGTAGTGGTTATTATTGATGAAAATTGGCCAGATTGACTGAAGAGGGGGAGAAAACTGGAAGCAGGTAATTAATTGTGACATGCAGGCAACAGCAGGAAGCAGGATGGATTAAGAAGATGAAAGGAGCATATATGTACCCCAGGAAAGTGACAGGATGAGGAATATGAAGCTCAAAGAAAAGCAAGTCCTGTCCAAATCCACAATCTCCAGACATTCAGTCCGGTTCCTTTTCCCTGAGCCGGGCTAAAAGGCAGAAAGACCCACCTAAAGAGCTTTCTCTGACTTAACATAATGAGACATTATGTAAAGACTGAACTTAATTTAGGCGATGGAGTTGACCAGAGCAAACAGCAATAAAGCAGAAATGATTAAAAACACGTCAATCACATTTATCCCTCAGAGCGTACGATGTTTACACAGCCTCCCAATCAGCTGTGTTACTCCAGCCACCAGATCCGCTCACCTGGCCTCCTAGTGTTGAAAAAAATCCAACAGTAAAGGCCTAAGCAACCCTTGCATTTCTGAAAGTACAATAAGAGAGGCACTTCTGTCACCACTACCTGCAA
The DNA here is from genome assembly GCF_963455315.2 of Globicephala melas. Taxonomy (NCBI): domain Eukaryota; kingdom Metazoa; phylum Chordata; class Mammalia; order Artiodactyla; family Delphinidae; genus Globicephala; species Globicephala melas. Next base: position 69,649,470 of record NC_083314.1, read on the forward strand.
AAAATCTGCTCTTTTTGCAGGTAACGGAAGAACAATCACAACAGCAAAAGGTTATCCTGAAATTTTTTCTGAGGAGACCTGCTATGGATTGAATTGTGTGTCGCTCCTCCATGCCCCACAAACTCATATACTGAAGTTCTAGCCCCCAATGCATCAGAATACGACCTTCTCTGGAAACAGAGTTTTTGTAGATGTAATTAATTAAGATGAGGCTGCACTGGAGTTGCGGGGAGGTCCCTAAGCCAATATTAATAGTGTACAGATCTTCCTCTATTTACAATGGAGTTACGTTCCAATAAACCCATGGTAAATTGAGACTATCATAAGTTGAAAATTTATTATACACCTGACCTACCAAATACCAGAGCTCAGCCTAGCCTATCTTACACGTGCTCAGAACACTTACATTAGCTTACTGTTGGTCAAAATCATCCAACACAAAGCCTCTTTTATAATAAAGTATGGACTATCTCATGTAATTTATTGAATACCATACTAAAAGTGAAAAACAGAATAGATACAGAATGGTTGTGAGTGTATCTGTTGTTTACCCTTGTGATCACTGGCTGACTGGGAGCTGTGGCTCGCTGCTGCTGCCCTGCATCATGAGAAAGAATTGCAGCGCATATCACTAGCCTGGGAAAAGATCAAAATTCAGAATTTGAAATATGGTTTCTACCGAACGCATATCACTTTCACACCATTGTAAAGTAGAAAAATGGTAAGTGGAACCATCATGAATCGGGGACCTTCTGTACTTACAAAAAAGGGGGAATTTGCACATGTGCAAACACACACACTCGTACACATGATGCCATATGAAGATAAAGGCAGAGGCTTGGGAAATGCTGCTACAAACCAAGGAACACCAAAGATTGTCAGCAGACCACTAAAAGCTAGAGAAGAAACATGGAACTGATTCTTCTTCACAGCTCTCAGAAGGAACCAATGCTGATAACACCTTGATCTTGGACTTCCAAACTCCAGCACTGTGAGACAATACATTTCTGTTGTTTAAGCTACTTACATCCTTTGTTACTGCAGCTCTAGCAAACCACTGTGTCACCAGGGAAGCCCTGGGCATATTTTTTAACCCCCTTCCAAATTCCTGTTTTTCCAGATTTCAAATGAAGAATTTTGAGAAAGAGATATGTATGGCCAGTGTCTGGTTTATACTTGGACTTAGATAAATTGTTTTCACTGTTATTAAGTAATTTTCCACAATCACACCAATTATTGGCAGAGCCAGGACTTGAACAAGCTTCACATGTATTCTGCTACACCTCACCATCTCCCTAAGAACAGATGGTAAACATCAAAATCAGGAAAAGTTTGTAAGATATAGAGGAACAAGTTATTGTGACTCAGAGAAGTCACATATTCCCTGGTCCTAAAATATGAGAACTGCAGAGTTAGTCAGGAGGTAAAGAGCAGAGGAGAGAAAAGGCTAGAAGAGAGGAAGAAAATTAGGAAAATGTTGGGTCTCACCTCTAACTATCATTTGTCCCAATGTATTTGAAGAAACCCAATGGCTGATGGCCAAGCTCCAGTTGAAATCTTAAGATCTGAGTCTCATGAAGGGAGTAGTTGTTTACCAGGACAGCATGTTTTCTTCACATTTAAAAATAGCAATGGAACAGCCATGAAACTAAGCCAAGTGGGATGGTTAAGAGTCATTAAGCAAACACTGTCTCAAGGTCTTTCTAGTGAGTGGATTCTTGCTCCAAGCTACTAAAAAAGTCATGCAGCATCACCTACTCTCATATTTTTCATTTATAAACCAAAGGGAAGAAGAGAGAAAGGTGAAGGTAATAAAAACAGCATTTATTAAAGGTGTTCTATGTCAGTCACTGTATATATCAGATATTATCTTATTTGATCTTCACAACAACTCATTATTCCCATTTTACAGATGAAAAACTGAGGCTCAGAGAAGTTAAGAAACAACATGGTCACACATCTAGGAAGTAAATAGCAGAGCCACAATTTAAATGCAGATGTCTGATTCTAAAGTTCATGCTTAGTCCACAAAACTCTGATTCTATCATGAGCAAAGCATTGAACTTCTGAAGACTTGACTATCCCATTTTTTAATGCAGAAAAAGCAAAAGTAATCATGCAGAATTATCAGAGGCAGGGATATCCTTTAGCAACCAAAATATATAACGTAATTTATAAATTTGATCACTGTGATGCTTATATGTTTGCAGAGTCATAACATGAGATTCAACATTTGATGTTTTTCCTATGATAACTTATTTATAGTACAGGAAACCAACATGCTCTATAAATAGAGGATAATAAAATCTTATTTTAAAAGTTCATAAATTTAAATTTAATTAACTACTAAATATGCTTGTGCTTCCATCAATGATCAACTATTGAGTTAAAAACAATGCAAGTCTGATCCAATAACCAGAGTCAGACCTACAGCAAAACTCTCACATAGGAGAAGGAAGCTGGTGGTGTCCCAGTCTTTGCTCTCTGTGCCCTTTTATCCTTCTAACTGCTCACTGCACTTCTCTATCTCTTTTCCTTTGCCCACCAAAACCTGTTCTCAAGAGGCCTAGCATCAGGTATCTACAATTTAGGATAAATTTTAAACAGTGTGCTACTGGATATTTAAATTATTGATCTCTTTGCTGCAGGAGGTATAGGAGCAGAGGAGAGGAAACGATGGAGGAGGGAGAGGAAACTGGGCTTTGTCCTTTATGCTGGTCATGGTATTATTGTTAAATCAACCACCAATAGCTGAGAAAGAGAAAGAGAAAGAGAGAGAGGCATAAGCTTTTCTTTTCTGTCTATAGAAAGATGACAGGCATTATTCAAGAATGTGGGCTGAAGACAACCTGATGAAATGGAAGAAACACTAGCCTTCAAGTCCTAAGACCTAGGATTTAGTCTCACTCTCTAGTTTCACAGTTCAGGCAAATCACTCTTCCTTTTTGGAACTCCATTTCTTCAAATGAAGATCTAGAAGGCTGAAGTAACAATTTCTAAGGACATTCACACTTTGATTTTCTATGATTCTAATATTTGAGCATCCTTGATATCACAGTATGTGGATTAATGACTATTATGTTTATAATTTATAAATAAGTAGGTTTATACAACAAGAAGAATATTTTCATCCCCAAGCTCCAAAAACATACTTTCCTTTTTTGGTACATAGAATAAGTCCTTTTATGCTGAAATTAAACTATCATTGATTTTTCACCCAAACTCCGACCTATCAGTACATGTAATTTCCACCACAACCTGGGACACCTCCTTTTGCCCATAGATTCCCCTTCACCTTCCTCTCACAAGTGCCTTCCTCTCTTCACTGGGCAGTAAAATGAGATGAATTGTTCCTCTTGCCAGTTGCTTGACATGAAACAAAGCATTGGGACACTGAATATGATAGGGCCTCACATCTCACAGGATTACTGGGGGACTAAATGAGTTCTTGTATGCAAAATTATGTGCAGATTGAAAAACCTACGCAAGGAGAGTTAAGAAGTAATGATGGTGACACAAGGGAGAAGATATTCCATGAGACTTTTTACTCTTTTTTTCAATAAATACCCCACTGTTATTTAATGTTGATATACATTTTATTAATCTTTTACACATCACAGAGGATTTTATACAATGTTCCTGATCCTTTGTGTCCTTTTATCACTTTTTCCCCCATTACCTAAGATGAGAGCATTGCCTTTGTATAGAAATTGGGTGGTAGCCATGTGAATTTACTGCTTGAAATAAAAGCCACATTTGCTTTTTTGATTCTACCAGGCAAATATAGACATCTCACCCCTGTAGACAAAAAGGCTCAGTTATTCTTTCAATCAGTCAGGCAGTGTATTAGGACGCCCTTATCATGGTCCCAAGTCTCATGGAGTTGTAGTCTGATGGGAGAGGAAAAACAAATAAACCAGCAGAGGTGGTAGGAGATGGCAGCGCAGTGTTATACCCCATTTCTTCTCTTCTGATAAGTACTTAACCTCTCTAGGCCTTAGCTTCTCTTCTTCTATAAACTAGAAATAATAATAATATTACCTACCATATAACATTGTGACAATTAAATGAGATAACTCAAGTAAAGTGCTTATGAGTGTCTATCACATAGTAAGTACACACTCACTGTGAAGAATCAATCCCAAATTTTCTTCCTCCTATTGCAGCAATTCGAGAATAATAAGGCAGCAGAATGGCACCAACAGTGCCCAGGCCTCTTGGCTGACCCACAACATATGTTAAAACCACTTAGGAAGAAATAAGCATCCACCAGGTACTGACCTAAGAAATCCAGATCTTCACCCTCTTCAAGACACGTTGTTGACCTGAGTCCCTGACAGCTCTCAACCACAGCCACCTGAAATCTTTCTAAGTACTCATTTCTCTGGGTTCCTTCTTCTCTTGGTAGCACCCCAGACCCCCCTCTCCTTACACCTCATTCTCTTTCTTCCCCTACCCAGCAACTCCAGTCACAGCTGTGAAAGTACAGACTGCTGAGGGAAGGGCAGAACTTGGCTTCTCTCCCAAAGCAAACAATTAGGGAAGCATTAACTTCCCTTAATGGGCAAAGCAACATTAAGCACATGGAAGCCCAGACCCGGGTCACTTTGCCGAGAGTCCAAGCTGTGCTGGGGCTGCCAATGTTTGTATGTGACCTCTAAATTGAAACTTAATTGGCCATTAATGGAATTCATCTAGTTAAAAACTTACAATTAAGCATGAAGAAGAAAAACAGCCTGAATTTTGGACTTGGAGAAAGCAGAAATACATTTGATATGGTCAGTAAATCCATTCTAAAGGGTATATTCAATGATTTCCTGTCTTCTATCATGCAACACTTAAAACACATAAAAAAGCTTACTATTGTACCCTCCACTCCCTGGTTTTACCATTACAATCCAGAAACTTCAAGACAATTAATTGACAATGAGAGCAGTAATAGCTCTACGGTGTCCCCCAAGAGGTAAGACAAGAACAATACGGAACAACTTTGGAAATATTATGGGATTGCTACAACAGTTTGGAACAGAGCAATTATCCCCACTCTGGATCGCCAAGGCTTAAGGGGCCCTTAAGATAAGAATAAGATAAGATAAGATAAGAATGAAACTTCCTAAACTTGTTTTTTCTGCATTTCAGAAATGCAAATAGAAATAGCATGTGGCCCTGCAAAAGGGAGGCAAAATTAAGGAAATAGATTCTCAGAGAGGTCAAGTAATTTGCCTAGTGTCACAGAACAGTACCTGGCAGAGCCAAGATTTTATTGCAATCCTGCCTCACCTTTCTCGTAGATAATTGGAAGGATGAAGTGAGATCAGGTATGTGAAAACCCTTGTCAGCTATAAAGTGTATAATCAATAGATCCGATTTTACCTTCTTGGGATGAAACAATGGCATCCCAAATCCATACATCACAGTACAATTCCTAATGTGTATGGAAAGCACCTAGCCCAGGGCTTGGCAGTTACAGGGCAGTATAGGAGAGCAGTTAAGAGTGCAGGCTTTGGAGCCAGAATGCTGGAACACGTTCCTGACTCCACCACTTACCAGCTGTGTGCCTTTGGGAAAGTTACCTCTCTATAGCTCAGCTGGCCCATCTGTAAAATGTGGAGAACAATAGTCCGTAGGATTGAATGAATGCATAAAATGTTCTTCGAACAGGGTCTGGCACATAATGAGGGCTCCTAAGCGTTATGCCAAGATTCGCAAGAAGCCCAGTCTTTCCCCCAGAGCTCCCTTCCTTGATACGTTCCCAAATCTCCCTGTGTGCTTCGTGGCATATACAACAAGATCATTCCTAGCTCCTCTCGCAGCTCAAGAATAGAACCAACATACTCATCCTTGGGGACTGTAAGAGGCTACAGTAGCTGTCCCAGATGCCAAAACAGGCCATCTCTGCACTGCCATTGTGGCAAGTGCACCTGCCAAAATGTGGAGACACTATGCTACCCCTTGCTGGTAGCCTCTTTGGATCAGCACTGCCCACCCTCACCCACTCCACTCCACAAGTGAGGTGGGTACCACACCATCCCAAGCATAGCCTGGCCTCACCTAACTATAGTACTATAGCATATGCTTAGACCTGCTTGAGGGTCTCAACAGACATCAGCCTGTCTCTCTCCTTGTCAGCCTATCACACAATGAGAGCCATCATAAGCTTCCCAGTATCTTAGGGTTCACATTTTACATGGGGGGCTTCCCTGGTGGCGCAGTGGCTGAGAGTCCGCCTGCCGATGCAGGGGACACAGGTTCATGCCCCGGTCCGGGAAGATCCCACATGCCGCAGAGCGGCTGGGCCCGTGAGCCATGGCCACTGAGCCTGCGCGTCCGGAGCCTGTGCTCCACAACGGGAGAGGCCACAACAGTGAGAGGCCCGCGTACAGCAAAAAAAAAAAAAAAAAAAAAAAAAAAAATCTTACACACGGTTCCAGCTCACAGCTAGGAGGATGCCTAGCCTGGCTATTTCTGTCCCAGGATCAACCCCTTCCAGGGCTGTCTCCATGGGAATGTGATTGGTGTAGTCACACAGGACCCTAGGCTCATAAGGGTCCCACATTTGTGTCTAATGGTCTGTGTTGACCATCTTGAAATTCCTAAGAATATTATCTTTGAATTTATGTTTTGTAAGTGAATTGTGACAGGACAGTGGAGCAAGAGCTGGGTTTGGGACTTTGGGCCACCTGATTATCCTCTCACTTCCCCATCTCCCTGGGACAGATTCTCAGCCATCCTCTTCTCACTCTGGCCCCGTACTGCCACCATCCTGTGCCCAGGGCTATCAGGTCATATAGGCAAAGAGAGGCCCTGATTCTGCAGTTGAGTTTTGCCCCCAGGAGGTCCTAGGCATGGATTAAAGGATAGTAGGGATAGTTGTCTGAGCTGGGGCAAGGCAGCAGCCGTACATCCACACCTGGAATGGCAGCATTAAACAGCCTTTGGGGGATGACTGGGGGCTGGGGATGGAGTTCTTGCCATGTCTCTGCACAGAGTTTGCAATCCCTTGACATCTACCTGTCCATAAGTGTCTGGGGCAATGGGCCATGGAAAGGGGGTAATGATTTCCCCAGCCCTGGCTACGGTTCACATTTTCATTTTGCACTGGGTCTGCAGATTATGTAGCAGGCCCCAAACCTTTCTCAGGATGACTGACCATGGTAATACGAATTACCTATAGGGAAAACCCCACTTCCATCACAGGAATTTGTTCAGATTCCATGACCCCAACATGTCAAGGTCCTTAAATTTTTTTTTAGCAATAACAGCAAAACACTTAATGGTGAATTTCTTGGTGATGTTCTCCCAGCTACTGCAATGAATTCCATTTCTTAACTTTCCAAGGAGTCATAGTTTAAACAAACAACAGTCTTGAGCTCTGCTGTCACGCAGCTCTGTCAAGGTCCTTAAATGTTATCTGTGATTACCGTATAACAGATACTGTGCACGTATGAAATCACGATTACAACACAGGGTTTTCTATATTACTAAATTCCAAAAAATGACCCTTCAGGATTCCATTGCTTCAAGGCTCCCTTATGACAATAATAATGGTAAGTAGACCAGAGAAACACACATGGTCTAGTTTTGTTGTACAATTGGAAACCATGAGAGAAAACATTGTTCAGGAAGGGTTTTTTTTTTTAATTAATTAATTTATTTATTTATTTATTTTTGGCTGCGTTGGGTTTTCGTTCCTGCATGCAGACTTTCTCTAGTTGCGGCGAGCAGGGGCTACTCTTCATCACAGTGTGCAGACTTCTCATTGCAGTGGCTTCTCTTGTCGTGGAGCATGGGCTCTAGGCGCGTGGGCTTCAGTAGTTGTGGCACAAGGGCTCAGTAGTTGTGGCCCGCGGGCTCTAGAGCGCAGGCTCAGTAGTTGTGGCGCACAGGCTTAGTTGTTCCTCGGCATGTAGGGTCTTCCCGGACCAGGGCTCAAACCCGTGTCCCCTGCATTAGCCGGCGGATTCTTTTTTTTTTTTTTTTTTTTTTTAGCCGGCGGATTCTTAACCACTGCACCACCAGACAAGCCCGTTCAGGAAGGTTTTGTTGATAGAGAAGGTTAAGAATACCAGAGTAAGATATATTAAGTCAATAAGCCATGTAAAGCCTTAGAAACATTTTAAGCAGGGGAATAGTTTTCGAAACAGAAAAAGAATATAATAAAAGAATTTAATCAAAGTGAGCTTTAGGAGGTAATTTCTTTGGCCCTATTATCTAGGAGGCAGCCTGTAAAGCCATGGAAGCATCACCTCCTAGTCTAAAAAATAAACTTAAGACAATATCTCAGCTCGTTTGATTCCCCGGGGTTCTCTCGTACGTGTTTAGGCTCTTGTCATGTTTACTTACACAGGACATCTCCACTTAAAAATGTTTGTGAATAAAGGCAGCTATCCCTGTAGGATGGGACCGATGGAGAGGAATCTTGTGCTTTTCTAAAGGAATTGTAACTCAAACCCAACCATCTCATTTCTCTTGTTCCCGTTCATGCCAAGAAGTAAATATTATTATTGATTATCCAGAGGCAAACAATTTCTCATCATGCTTTGAATGGTCTTTAATGTCACTCTCCCAATGTTTACATGTTATTCTTTTTACATAATTGTACTGAAGGTTTTTGATGACGTAAAGAGGAAATGTGCACTGACTACTTTTTCTGTAGCTTTTGGCCACTTCTATTTCCCACAGACCAGCCGTGTGACTCAGGCAGAAAGTATTGGTTGAAGGAATGGAAACACTGCTAGTTGCTGGGAGGAACAGAAGGGACATTGGTTAAAATAGAACTAAATAATTCCTCTTCCCTTTAGACAGTGGTCCCCACTGCAAAAAGAAAGTTCCCAAATTCTACCTATGAAGAAGTTAACATCCTAATAGTCCAAAAGAGGTTGTGGTTATACATTTTACCTGTGGGTCGGACTGTGTACCCGCACAATAGTAGAAAATGCATCTTGTTCATCTCAGTCTCCAGCACTTAGCACAGTGCTGAAATATATTAGGTGCAGAATAAATGCTTGTGGAAGGAAAGGACAAATACACCAGCCATTACAACAAAGTAAATAACATGATGGGTTTTTGTCTCCAAATAGAGGTCTCCTCCATTAGATTTAAGGAATTTTTCTGAAATTTGCTTTTATCACAGAGATAAACATGGTACTAATTGGAGGCTGTGAGCCTCCTGAGGTCAAGCACCAAACATTTGTAATTTCACTGCTGAGTGTAACGCCGACGCGTAGAAGTCAGCCGTCAACGATTACTTGTGAAATGAAAATGTGTCACTTTCTCTGACTGCACTGAGTCAGGTCAGGTCACCAGCCCTTCTTTAGCATAACTGGACCTCCTTGTTTGTCCATGATTTTGATTTTGGAAGCAGGACGAGGACCAAATCCCAGAGGCTTCATTAACCTCAGAGTAAAATCTGTACTAGTGAGCCCCCTTTGCCTACTTTGTCAAGAACTCCATAACACTCTGCATATTGGTGAGCCTTGTAGACCCCTACCTTCTTTCTAGCTGGATGAGAGCAAGAGGTACTGACAAACCAGACAGGATTAACCTGCCTGGAGCAGTGGCCAGAGAGCTCAACCATCTCTCTCAACCACTTACTTTCCCACTCACTGTTTCTTTTGGGGTCTGAAAGATAAGATCTGAGAATGTTAAACACCATAATGATGTGCTCCATAAAGCATGAAGGAAGCCTGGCAACCCCTCAACTCTGCAAATCCCTAATCAGTAGAGACTAAATTCATCAAAACGGTGAACTTGCCCAAACTGCTGATCAGTTTCAGAAACTCTCCTGATTTGGACACGTGGAGGGCAACTGCCCAGTAGATTTAGCTCTGGCCTGTTGGAGAAAGGACACACATTTTTGGATTATTTCTTTCTCCATCAGGCCATGATTAGAAAGTGGATACCATCAATCCCATCTAGTCTATTTACAAGAAATATCAAAATAGAAACAAGAAGGAGCAGGTCCAGTTGAACTGGAATCCTTCCCCCACCTGCTCAGGCACCAGAATGTAATTGTTGTCAATAGACTTCCATCAGACCCTGATGGATGTCCCCCTCCAGCCACAAACACTGAGAGAGGAAAACAGCTCCCACCAAGGGACAACCCAGCCGTAAACCCTCTGAAGAAAGAGCTCTGTCAAGATTCCTGAAAACACAGCAAGACATTTAGATTTAGAAAATAGGAGCATTTTCCTCAGCACAAATGCATCTTTGTTATCTACGGGACAATAAACTGGATGTTAGAAACACCAGTCTGTGATACCATTGCTTGACAGATCTCTTACGTCTAGGGGAAAATACACATGAGATAGGAAAGCTCAATTCTGAGTTTTGGAAGGTTTTTTTTTTTTTTTCCTTTAAGGGTCACGTATATTTGTTACTACCTTACAGAGAGAAAAATAGGTAAGAGGTATGACTAATCATTTTTTTTGCAGAAAGATTCAGCATGGAAAGGGTGTAAGGATGATATCAATTCAAGGCAGGGCTCATTCATCAACTTCTGATAACAACAAGGTTATAAATAATAAAGGCCATTGCTTTTGATGTAGAGTGGCCCAATGGTCCTCAAAATGTGGTCCCCAGATCAGCAACAATATCATCTGGAAACTTGTCAGAAATGCACATTTCTGGGCCTCACCCCAAGCCTACTGAATTAAAAATTCTGAGGGTGAGACCCAGCAATCTGCGTTTTAACAAGCCCTCTAGGTGATTACGATGCATGCTAAAGTATTAATAATAAAAATAATATGGATGCCCACCTCCCACCCCCAGGGATATTCTGATTTAATTGGTATGCGGTGTGACTGGGATTTCTATAAGCTCTCCAGGTGACTCTAATGTGCAGCGAAGTTTGGGAACCACTGGGATAAGACTAAAGAATTGATCCCCACGTAGGTCTCTCATCATTTCTTGTACCTGGCATTTGCAGCCACTTCAGTTTTGAAGAATAAACTTTCAAGGAGTCACTCGCCTTTCAAAAAGTTCATACAAACATGTAGGTGGAAGGGCTGCGTGCTGCGACCAGATGTTAAATGATATATTCTCATTAACTGAGTCCATGGGGAACCCTGTGCTCAAACACAAAAGATATTTTACCACAAATTTGCTACTCCTTTTTAAAAAATAAAAATATATTTAACGAACAATGTAAACATCAACAAATATTTTAAACATGATATTAAAGCGACATTTTAACATTTTTAAAGTGATATTTTGGAGCAAAGTTTAAAAGTCTTTGGTAAGATTCAGTGACTTTCTCCTATTTAACTCTTCTTCCATCAACTTATCCTATTTCATTGTTTTAGAATCAAAAACTTTCTCATTTAACTTCAATTTGCAAGTAGCTCAGACTGAAAATGACTCTTAGTTGCTTATTTCTAAGCATACCTCAAAACTCTGTCTGTCAGAGGCAATCCAGTCCATGGTTTATATTCCTCAAGAAAGGGATATACTATAATGGAAAAGAATCCGAAAAAGAATCACTTTTCTGTACACTTGAAAATGACACGACATTGTAAATTAATTATACTTCAATTGAAAGAAAGAAAGGGATATACTACTTTGCCTCGGGTAGCAGCAAGATGGTACATTCTAAGATGCTGGGCCTGGGAGTGAGGAGATCCCAGAGGAGTATCGCAGGTGTAAGTATCTGTGCAACAAAAGGTCATGGGATGAGTGTGGAGGCCAAATGCCTGGTCTGGAAATGAAAGGCAGAAAGGAAACACCAGAGAAAGTAAAACACCAGTACCAATCAGGGGTACAGACCAGGAGTCTAGACTATATGCAACATTATAGAAAATCCAACAATGATGAGATCATAGGCATTGGCAGACCCAATAACAGGAGTCAAGAACTTAGAAATGGGCCAAATCCAATACTGTATGATAATAAGACATAGGTGTTTTCAGTAAAAAAAAAGGTCCACGATTCAGATTTTGTTTGAAACCAGACTTGGCTCACACCAGAACAAGGAGACCACGGAGAACCAAGTTACAGAGCCCAGGCTGACCAGTGTAGGGGGTACTGCACATAACAGATATTCAATACGGGTTTGTTGAATGAACAGACATTCAAAATTATTTCTGGTTTTAATTGTGTATTTTTCTCTACCAGTGACCACTGTGTGTCTGCTACAGCAGGCCCTCACGCCCTATTAGAAATGAATCTATCACAGCAGCTGGAGGGTAGAATGTAAGTTTAGGTGTGCTTTGGGTAAAAAAACACTACACTGTGAGCTGGAAAATGTGGATTTGGTTCCTAGCTCTGCTTCTAACTACCTTCGTAACTTTGGGTAAGTTCTATTATTACCTCTGCAAATTTTCCCTAAGGAAAGCCCCTGTATTCTACCATCACAGATAGGGAAGCAGAAATCAGAGGCTGTGGAGTCAGAGGTTTCATTTTAGCTTTGTTCTTTGCGCAGTGGAGCCAGCTGTGGGAGTCGGGGGAGTAGAGTTGTGGAGAAAAGCATCCCAGACACATGGAGAGTGTGGCGTACACACTCCCTTAAATCCTGCCCTTTTTCAAATTCCCCAGAGGACCAAGCCTGCACCCCAGATAGCTACGTGCTTCACTGCATCCTCAGCCAGATGCAAGTTGCCCCAAGGGGCAGCCATCTGGACTCTGAAAGCCCATTATAGCCATACCAGGCAGCTGAATCTAGTTACAGACGACAGCCTTTCCCAGCCTGGCTGTCTCAGGCTTGAAATCACACACTTAGGAAACATCCGCTTGGGACGCAAGGCGCCCCTCCCATGGGGACAGAGGGAGGAGAAGAATGTGGGAACACAGGCACACAGGCTGCTAGCAGAGGCAGGTTCCGGGCAAGGTGCAGAGGCTCCTTCCTTTCATCCTGCCTCTGCTCTGTTATCTTCCCTGCCTCGCTTTAAGAAGCACGTACACACACACACACACACACACACACACACGCACACACATTCCTGGAATCGTTCTTTCAGGGGTATTGTTAGAAATGTGGTTTGGTTTAAAGCAGGAACAGATGAGAGATACCAGAATATCCAGGAGCAAAAAGCTGTCTGCGCTGGTAATAATCACAGCTCCAGATTGCCCAATCCTTAGATGAGAGGAGGCTGGTCTGAAGTTCTCAGGCTGGGGTCATGGAGAAAAACACTGTTCATACCCTCACAGCCCTTTTTCTGTGACCCTGTAGAAGGCCGTACATGGCAGCAAAAAGGGTGATGGCCACTCAGGATGGGAGGCACAGGATCAAATTCCATCCTCCTGTGCTCCGGAGGGTACAATGCCCAAATGCACATCCCTTCCCCAGGATGGTTCAGGGTTCTGCCCTCAACTCAAGGCAGCCTTGCATCCAAAATGGAAGATTAGGACAACAAAAGCCCCGAGAAGTCCTGAATGTTGCCCCATTCCTCGCATGACTGGTTATGCCCCACCACACCTACCTGGGCTTTTGTGAAGACCCCACATATTTTCTTGCTTGCTTGGTGAGCACAGCCTGTGCCCTCCTTCCTGGAATGCCCTCCTTCTCTACCCTACCTCTTAAGCCCTGCCTGAAGCAGGAGAGTGGTCCAGAACACAACCTCTGAGTGCCAGAACTCCTGGGTCCAAATCCCAGCTTTGCCACCCTTAACCAGATGCGTCATAACTTCTCTTCCCTCACCTTCTTGTCCTATAATGTAAGGATGATGATGGTATAGTGGTTATTTCACACAGTTGTTACAAGAACTAAATAAGTTAATATCTGTAAAGGATTTAAAACAGTGCCTAGTTGATATTAAATGCAGAAGACCTCCCTGATTCTTCTCTCGTCTTCTCTCACCATTCTTCCCAACAATTCCTGATTAAAGTGATCATGTTGTTTTCAATTATTAGTTTAGATACCTGTCTCCTGCACTGGTCTTTGAGTTTCTCATGGAAAGAGATCATGACTTATTCATTTTCACACCTCCAGTACAAAATGTTTGTCATAAAAAGGTATTTGAGGGCTTCCCTGGTGGCACAGTGGTTGGGGGTCCGCCTGCCGATGCAGGGGACGCGGCTTCGTGTTCCGGTCTGGGAGGATCCCACATGCCGCAGAGTGGCTGGGCCCGTGAGCCATGGCCGCTGAGCCTGCGCGTCCGGAGCCTGTGCTCCGCAACGGGAGAGGCCACAGCGGTGAGAGGCCCGCGTACCGCAAAAAAAAAAAAAAAAAAAAAAAAAGGTATTTGAAAAAAATGTGTATTGAATAAGTTAGATGAGAAACTAATAATAATACCTTTCATCTAATGGGTGGTAACTATGGGCTAGGCATGTTGCTAAGAAATTTATTCATATTCATAAGCAGTTTCTTTAAATTTCATCTATGTTCTCTTCATAGCTCACAAGTTTGGCTTTCAGAAGCATAAAGGAAAATTGCTTTTATAAACTAAAATTCAAGGACTTAAAGCAAAGGAAAAGAACCAACTGGAGAAGAGGAAATAAAGACAAATATTGGTCCTCTAGAGAGAGAGAGATGTACAAGAATTATCATCTTGGAGTCTATTAGCACAAAGGAAGGTGATCCTGTGTGGCCAACTGAGCCTTCAGGAAGGCAAACCTAAATCTAGAAAAGAGAAATAAACAACTCAGAGGTGCATCTAAAAGGAGTGGGAATTTCTTCAAAATAATAGAAAAGTAAGTAATAAGGGGATCAGCACAAAACAAACCAAAGTGGGTGCGTGGGCTGCTCTCTATATTATATAGATATGGATAGATAAATAGATAAAGATATATATACATATATTTCTCTCTGTGTATATGTGTATATATACTTGTGTATATATACATATATGTACATATATTTCTCTGTGTATATATGTACACATATATGTATATGTGTATATATGTGTGTGTACATATATGTATATATGTAGCAAAAAAATGAAAGAAGCTCAGTCTGAATCCAATATGGCCTGGGACTGTGAGGACAGATATCAAAAAAGCAAAATCCTGGAGGAAGCCAAGGCAGAGGGAAAACACCAATGAGAACAAAGGAAGCTCTTTTTCTCGCGGGGCGGGGTGGGGGGGAGGCGGGGAAGAGGTGATTGTCTAGTGTTTGGATAAACAGAAGAGAGATTACCACAGTTTAAGATGGGGTGTCATCTCGACAGATGACCGAGATGAGGCTCTTGTTCACTTTCTTCCTCTCCATTGAGGATAATACGCATCGCTGAATTAGGAAGTGGGAAACAAACATTATCAAGAGGGAACCGGTGACTGCAATAAGTGAAATGATAGTAAGAAATTCCTTAACAAGTTAAAAGAACAATTTAAACCCCTTGCCCAGGCATATCTTATAATGGCAATCATCACAAGTCACATTTGTTTGGCATTTTATGATTTTTAAAAAGTCCTTTCACTCTATTATTTTACGTATTTAACTTCAAAATGGCTTTGCTAGTTCAGAATGAGCCTTTGGGCAGGACCCTGAAGAAATCATTGTTTAAGTTGATACAGAAAATTCGTCTTTGTTTCACTTTAACATCAAAGAAGAGAAAATTAAATCATGCAGCTTAATGTTATCCTTTAAAAAATATTTTTAAATGTGTTCTAACTCCTCTCATGAAAAATTGGTTTCAGCATAAGTCACATTAAAAAATGAAAACTAAACTAAACAGGATTTGGGGGACTCTAGGACAAGCAAATGTTAAATGTAAAACAAAGATGAAGGGAAAAAGAGAGGGTCCACTTGTTGGGCCAAACAGGGGCTCGTTCTGAGTTCTCACTCACTCACTGGAGCTCTTGCTCAGCGGCCAGGCATTCCCATTCCACCCAGTCCCAGTTCAGTGGGCCTTAGTGCAGAGTGAGTGGTTTAGGAGCGCCACCCTGTGTCAGATTCAGAAACTACAAGTTTTCGCTGGAATAGCTTTAACTAGATGCATCCAACCGAAATTCCAACCATAACCTAATTTCAGGCCTATGGTTATTTCTGTAGCCCATGCAACTTAATGTCAACACAGATTTAATAGTTCTGTATTGTATGATTTTTAAAACTGTCTGAAAGCAAATTAAAGTCATGGAATTGGACATCACCATCATCAAGTGATAGTAAGTACTCCCTTGATCCCACAAGTGGCCTAAAGATTCAGGTGTTTCAAAGTGGAAGCCCTTTCATTCACTGACAATTCAATGCCCTTAATCTTTGTCTTTGAACCCTCCCTATCCGCGTCTTTATGCTCTACACCTCAAAGAATAAGAAAGCCTCACCGGCAAACACTTTTTGTGTCTTGAAAGCTCTGCCCCCTCAGGCATCAATTGAATCACCAAGATATTCTTTTTGGTACAAATTTTGCTGAATTTAGAATCATGAAGGGATGCGCTTTAGTCCTAGGGATGGAGAAAGGAAGTAGAAGATGGCTTAGGGAGTGTTGTTGTTGAAATGGGGAGCGTGGTGAAATGGGGTGGAGAACAGAGAGAGAAGCAGATGCTTCAACTTCAAGGCACCTGTCCACCATATTTCCCTTCTAATTCACCTAAAATGTTAACACAGTTTGCTGCCTCATAAATTCATTTTCTTCCAATGACCATATAGACTAACCTGTATATTCCTTGTAAAAACAAAAAAAAAAGTCTTTAAGTTTACTTGCAAAATAATAACCCTGACCTTATTGTGTTAAAAGTAAATTTGATTTCTTCTTTCCTGGGTTTTAATTACAAATCGTCCCCACATTAACTGAGATGCTCCTGCTGATTCCAGAACACATGGTACTTAGGTTCAAGTTATTTCTTTCTGGTCATAATTTTCTTAAACATGCGAATTCTTTTATTTCATGTTCCTTGTTTATAGAATAGTTTAAAGTGGTAAGCAAACTTAATTTTGGAGTCTCTTCATCTTGCTACTTCATCTTGCTACTCCTCCCTACTTGATTTTCACTTCCTTAAGGAAAGACTTATTTTTATCTTTCTCAACGTCTCTCCTGATGGCACAGTGTAATGCTCAATGTGTGTATGTCAAATTAACCTAGAAAGGATAACAGTTGATGTGGAGGACAATTCTTGACCATGGTGGTGACAGAATTCCAAAATAAATGACCAAAGGCAGGAGCAGAATCCCTGACTATGAGACTCCTTAAGAAGTAAGCAGACATGAAGGCAATAAGTGAAGAATCTTAAGAAAGGACTCTAGCTTCTCAAAAGATAACCTTTTGATAAACAATCCAGGTGTTTGCAGCCTTTGAACTGCTGTTTATGTGCAAAGATGGAGGAAATGAAGATGGGATGGGCTTAAAGGAGAGACATGGCCAGGAAGAGCCTGAAACAGAAATGTCCATTTTCTACAAGTTGGGGGGCACTGATAGGCACTCTGCTCTGGTTGCTTCCACTTCCCTTTGGTCGCTCCCAAAATCGGCTGTTTGCATCTCCAAAGCCATTCCCAGGCTTCTTTTCTTAATGGAGGGAATGCTGGATGGAGCTTTGAAGACAAGGAAATCTTTGATTTGTCAGTTTCGGGAACTGGATTAGATGGGGTCATTAAAAGAAGAGGCTGACATCAGCTTTTCTGCACAGAGTAGTTGAGTTCAAAGTTGAACTTGCCTCCCTTAAAGCAAGTCGTTTGTGGAAGCCGGTGGTTCTTGATGGAAAGTGGGCATGACCCTCCTCTCTGATGCTATTACATCCTGATCTTGGGAGATCTCTTCTAGAAGGTTCACAGGTGCTGCTAATTGGTAACATGTCTACTTCCTTTCTGTCCAGCAGGTGGTGTGATAAGATTCGAGATGGTTTGGAAAATCTTCAAGACCCCAATTCCTCTAAAGACTTGTTTTGGGAGAGGAAGCCTCTGAAACCCAGCTCCCAAATATAAGAAGAGAATTTGTGAAAAATATAGGGCATGGAATGGGCATGTATTGGTTAAGTAAAATACAGGCTGAGACAGAAGGGGTGGGGAAGTTTCTGGTGGCCTGGATAGAGATGTCTTTCATTAGAAACATTTTCTCCTTAAAGACAAGACAGAAGCCTTTCAAAATGTTAATAGGTTGATGAAGTTGCAGATTTTTTCCACATTTTCCCTATATTTTTCTGTATTTTTCAAATTTTCTGCACTAAGCAGATCTCTTCATACTTGCCAAATATTAAACATTGCTATAAAAATCTTTTATATCAATAATTATTCAATACCTTTCTAAGTTTTACTGATTCCTACTGAAGCCGAATGGGGCCTCTATACCCTGACACCGAATTAAATTGCAGAGACAAAGTTTTGGGTTAAGTAGAAAAGAATAGCTTTATTTCTTTGCCAGGCAAAGGGGGCCACAGTGAGTTAATGCCCTCAAAATTGTGTGTCCCAACCTGGAGGGGGGAGTGAGAAGTTTTATAGTAATGGTTCAAAGTTGATCACCAAAAATGGTGTTCAGCTTGTGGACATTCTTCTGATTGGTTGGTGGTGAGGTAAGTGGGAGTCAGCATCATCAACCTTCTGGTTCCAACCGGTCCAGGGTCATGTGCTTGTGGGCAGCATACTATCTTTAACTGTTAATTTCTCCCACCTGGAGGGGGTTTCAGTACTTGCAAAACAGCTCAAAGGTATTGCTGTGTGTATCCCCTGATGGGGACCCAGGACCTTGCTGCAAGGCTGCACTATTGTTTCTCTTGACTGTTTGTTTCTCTCTGGTCTGGCCTCCCCTCTCTTCCCTAACTAGCAACGGCTTGAATCTGCCTGTTGGAACTCAGGGAAGGTCATGGAGGCTGAATGAAGCCTATTTCCTGTAATCTAAGAAATGGGGGACACAGAAAGGCTTTGTGCCCAGGAGCCCCACAGGGCCCTGCTCGGTATCCCTACTTTCTACCTTTGTACGTAGCTGGTGACAAAATTTAACTTTTCTTTGATGATTGGACATGTTGGAGATTATTATGTACATTGCTGTAACTGGAATTTTTCATGCTGCAAATAGAATTGTAAGAGATATGGAACGTGAACCCTTCTATCACCCACACCATAGAGTTATGTTTCCCTATCAAACTTCTAAATTCTTTCAGGTTAAAGTATTTGTCTCTTATTTCTCAAACAAAGGCATATTATAGAAAGGTTTTAAACAATGAGGTGGCATGAATATCAGCCTGGTAGTGTGAGGAGAGACCAAAGTAGAGGAATTAGGAGTCGCTTATCATGGTTCGGGCATAAGGAGTCAAAGCAATGATGACAGTGAGTGGTAAGGGAGAAACAGGGGCAGGAGATACTCTCACGGAGGAGTTAGGAGGATTTAGTAATGGATATTCAGTTTACAGGAAAAGAGGAATCAGTGATGTGACAAGGACATGGAAAAATTAGAATATTGGCCTCAGAAATAAGTAAATCAAATGGTGACAATGGTGCAGGAAGACACATATGTTACTGGAAATTTTCCAATAGACTAATAGGATATGTTTGGCCATTAAAATAGTATAACTCCCAATAGAGAATATAATAAACATTAAGATAAGAGCAATGTGTTATGTAAAAATATACAAATTATGTATTTGTAAAAACTGGAAATGAAAATTGGGTAACACTGGCCCAAAAGAAAGGGCTCCATAGGGCTTTTTAAAAAGTTCCTCTCGGGCTTCCCTGGTGGCGCAGTGGTTGAGAGTCCGCCTGCCGATGCAGGGGACGCGGATTTGTGTTCCGGTCCGGGAAGATCCCACATGCCGTGCAGCGGCTGGGCCCGTGAGCCACGGCCGCTGAGCCTGCGCGTCCGGAGCCTGTGCGCCGCAACGGGAGGGGCCACAAGAGTGAGAGGCTCGCGTACCGCAAAAAAAAAAAAAAAGTTCCTCTCATGGGTTGAATCATGGTCCCCGAAACAATGTGTTAAGTCCTAACAACCCCTGGTACTTATGAATGTGATCGTATTTAGAGAAAGAGTCTTCAGTGATGTAATCAATTTAAGATCAGCTCATACTGAATTAGGGGGCCCTAATTCAATATGACGGTGTCCTTATAAGACAAGAAGAGACACAAAAACAGACGCTGAGGGAAGGTGGCCATGAGAAGATGGGGGCAGGGATTAGAAGAATTACACTACCACAAGCCAAGGAATGTTTGGAGCTACCAGAGGCAAGGAAGATTCCTCCTCTAGAGGCTTAGGAGAGAGCTGGCTCTGTCAACACCTTGAATTTAAACTCCTATCCTCCAGAACTACGAGAGGATAAATTTCTGTTGTTTTAAACCACACAATTTGTGGTACTTTGTTGTGGTAGCCCTAGAACACGAATGTGGTAGCCGTCTTCAGCACTCAGAGCAGGAGAGGAGAGGTAGATGTTTAGTTTTGTAGGTGGGGTAGATATTACGCGCCTATGTCACTATGGAAATCCACTTACTGTGTAAAGTTACCCATTAAACAGATGGGGAGATTAGGAGTGTGTTGGTTCAATAACTCTGTGTACTTTTTCCTTGACAAAGGTGGCCACTGCTGTGATCTGATCACTGTATGATGAAAACTGAGCCTCATTACCAGAAATAAAGAGGTTGTCCAGCCTGCTTTCCCGGCATATCCCACTCCCACTAGAGAAACACGTCCTCTGGGCACCTCACTGCATCCCTTCCTTTCAGGCAAAGGCTGCTGGTTTTCAGAAAACTGATAAGCTCACAAAATGTTTATTTCAATATAAAACGGAAAGACAAAGGACAAGAAGCTCAGCTATAAATCTAGAAGGAGCCAGCTGAGGGAGCATGTAAGGAGGAAATGAGTCAACTTACAACTAATATGGTGTAACATTTACAAGCATGGGTATACCCTGTAGGCTATGAATTTCCCAGCTCAAAATATTAATAAGACATTTGGAATTATTTTATTTTATTATTCATCTTTTCAATCTGATAAGAGAAGAACCAAAGTGCTCTTGGTTATTAATTTAATAGTTAAGTTAAAAGTTTGAGCTGTGTAAGCTTTCAGGGGAGATTAACTTGCTGACTTTTTTTTTTTTCTAATTTATCATTCTCAGCAAACATCTATTGAAAACTTTATCATGAGCCATGCACTGTGCTACAAGCTGAAGTTACCAAGAAGAGTTTTTATTTTTAATCCTTTCTTTCAAGGATTTTGCACACCAGTGGAAGAAATAGACAAATAAAGAGTACTTCGGTTTTTAAAAAGTGCAGTGTAAGAATGGTTATTGTTGGAGGACATAATAATAATGATATTAGTAATAATAATTTCGAGTGTACTATATGTTTTACATGTATTAAGGGAGCAGCGAGAAACGTGTGCCTAATTCCCTCTGGAGAGATAAGGATGCCTGCCTGCCTGCCTGCCCTCTATTCTTCTAAGGGGGATAAAAGGCCAAGGTGGGCTGAATGATGGGCCAGGGAAAGAAAGAAAAGTCTGTGCCAAGACCTCGAGCCTTGAGAATTCATGCTGTCTTTGGAGAAATGCAAAGAGCACAAGGGAGATGTGGGAGAGTGTGGAAGATGAGGTGGGAGGCATATCTTGAAAACCTTTGTGTTAGTATCATTCTCTGTGCCGCCTCTTTTCAAACGGTGTCCATAAATAGAAGGGGAGGGAGTTTTAATTTCTCTGTAAGAATGTATGCATGCATGTGTATGTGCTTGGTTTCAAATACAACCTAAAAAAAATCATGTTAACATATTCTAATATCTGGATGACCACCTTGTAATTACTGCCACATGACTTTAGAGGTTGCTTTTGCATTTATAACGTTTGTACTGATTAGTGCTTATTTGATGGTAGCCTGTCACATATTAAAGAGCATTCAATAACTCAGAGCTGCCTGTCCCTGTGTAGGAGTATCTGTGGCAGAGATTACTGGCTGTCTCCTGATATACGTTTCTCCTTCTTTCAAAGTAACGAAACCCTGAAGACTTAAATGAGCACATAGATGTCCAGGAAAAAGAAAAACACCATGTTGCCCAGTTTCCCTTGAAGCTAGCTGTGGCCTTGTGAATAAGTTCAAGTCAATGAATTATAAGCAGAAGTGTCTTGTGGCAGCTTCTGGAAACCTTCCTTAAGAGCAAGGTGATTTCCTATATATGTCCATGAAGATGAATTTGCCATTGTGTTTTTCAAATATCCCATGTCCTTACTGATTCTTAACTGATTTTCTTAATTACTGATATAGGCAAATTAACATTTTCCACTGTGATTCTGGATGTATTTTTTTATAGTTATTTCAATTTTCACGTTATATATTTCAAGTTCATGATTTGGGGAGCAATTTAAAATATTTGGATCATAGTAACATTTAATTGAGAAATTTCACATGATTTCACTGTTTCCATTTGCATTTATATTTATAACCATTTTGGTTTCAAGTAGCACTCCTTAAATTCAATCTGACAATTCTAAACTTTTAACTAGAGAATTTAGTCATTTGTACACATAATTACTGATGTGTTTGGACTTCCATCTTATTTTGTACTTTATGATTTCTCCATCTTTCTCACTCCCTTTTCAGATTCATTATTTTTTTGCCACTTCAATTCTTATCCTCTGCTAGTTCGTAAATCCTACCCTCTTATTTAATCCTTTTAGTAGTTACCCCAGAAATGATAACATGAATCTTAATTTATGGAAGTATAATGTTAATTAATGTATTTACCCTTCTCTTGTGCAATAAAAGAAACTTAGAACACTTACCTGTTCTATTCCTTTGAAGACTCTGTGCTTTATTACTGTGCATGAAACATTTTCTTTTCCAGATCCCAGTTTTATACAGCCAGCATTCATTTAGATGTACCCACTTATTTACTACTTCCTTTGCTCTTTGTTCCTTCTTGCACCTCAGTCCTACATCTAAGAACCTTTCTTTCTGCCTTAAGTACACCCTTTCGAATTTATTTAGTGGAGAACAAACTCTACTTTTTTTGTCTGAAAATGTCCTTTGTTTACCTGTGTGTAGAATTTGAGGTTGACACATTTTCTTTCAGGGTATTGACGATATTCCACTGTTTTCTGGTTTTTATTATTTCTGCTTAAAAGTCAGCTAAAAGTGTAATTGTCACACTTTTGAATATAAGTTTTCCCTTCAATCTGACTTCCTCCAAGTTTTTTTTAACTTCTTATTATGGAGAATTTAAAGCATGTTCAAAGTTAGAAAGAATCATCTAATAAACCCTCTTGTGTTCATATCCCAGCTTCAACAATTATCAACATTTTGCCACTTTTGTGTCATCCATTCCCACATACACAGACTCTTATACACCTGTTTTAGTATTTTATTTTATTTTTCGCAGGAGTATTTTAGAGCCGATACAAAAATACTATATTACATCTTTTCATCTGTAAACACTCGGTGTGTACCTCTCTCTATAACTGATAAGGACTTTATTAACATAAGCACTAAGCCACCAACAC